>NW_023477591.1:0-2769 GCF_013731165.1 Rhagoletis pomonella | reverse complement strand
CACTTCCGGCTATGTTCTGGTCTACGCACCACTCGCGAATGGACTACAAACTACAGCGCCCCTTGCTGTAGTGCACCGCCGACGCAGACAACAACGCCCATATCGCAGCCACCTACCATCAGGCTGCAACAGCAACTGCGTCAGGCGCAACAGGCCCAAGGTAGGCCCCACACTTCTCTGACCCCCCGTATCGCGACCAGCCTCCCAAGGCACATAAACGTACTCCAACTCAACTGCAACGGACTCCAGAGCAAGATTGAGGAGATAGCAGTCTTCATGGGTCGGCACGGCATATTGATAGCTGCGGTCCAAGAAACGAAGTTGCACAGCAACTCAACTCTGTTGGGTTGCGCCGCCTACAATGTGCTCCGTAAAGATCGCGAGCGAGATAATGGTGGTGGACTAGCGTTCATTCTACACCACACAGTGCAGTATCGGCTAATCGAAGAAGACATCGACCCAAGGGACACTACCCTAGAATGTCAGGGCATAGCTGTCCGGTCAGGCGATGTCGAGCTCGAAATATTTAACGTGTACATACCCCCTGTCACCTGCTGCCCGGCTGGATATCTCCCTGACATAGGTGCGCTACTCAGAGGCGAAAACCGATTGGTAGTAGGTGACTTCAATGCGCACCACGATCTTTGGCACTCAAGCCTGGCCAATGATCGGAGGGGAAACAGTTTGGCTGAGCAGATAGACGATTCGACATTCTGCACCATGAACGACGACGCCCCCACCAGGATTGTGGGCAGCTGCAGCAACTCGCCAGACGTAACAATTGCTAGCGCTGGTCTGATAAATAGCATATCATGGCGACCTATGCTAACGTTAGCATCAGACCATCTGCCCATAATCATCTCGATCAATAAGCCCACCGACTTTGCTCCCGCGGATCACCGAACCTACACCAACTTCAACAAAGCTGATTGGAACGGCTTCGCGGAAGTTACCGAGAGCAGCTTCGCCGCCCTCCCCACACCCACAGACGTACATGCTGGCGAACGCCAGTTCCGCAAGGTAGTCACAGCCGCAGCAGCTCGCTTCATACCGTCCGGACGCATCGCGGAAGTCCGCCCAAATTTCCCGGCTGAAGCAGCTGTACTAGCAAATGAGCGTGACCACCTACGCCAGGTCGACCCCGGGGACCCTCGCTTGAGGGAACTTAATTTGGAGACTCGGCAACTGGTAAATCAACACAAGCGGACAAAGTGGGAAGAGCACTTGAAGGCCTGTAACTTCACCTCTGGTGTGAGTAAGCTCTGGTCAACCGTGAGGTCCTTGTCCAACCCGACGAAGCGTGATGACAGAGTGGAAATTTCATTCGAAGGTCACGCCTCATCGGACCCGAAGAAATGCGCAAACTATTTCAGTCGGCAATTCACACTGCATCCTTCGGTAGACAAGGCCAAACGTCGAGTGACCAGGGGGCTGCACAAACTGCCCAAAAACGATGCACCACTTGTTTTCACCAGCGGTGAAGTAAAGGGGGCCATCGGGAAGGCGAAAGCCTCCAAAGCCATTGGACCCGACGGAATCTGTATGCTGATGTTGAAACATTTGGGGCCTGTGGGGGTAGCATACCTCACGGAGGTCCTCAATTTGTCTATGACCACTCTCATCATTCCTGATGTGTGGAAATCAGGGAGAGTGGTCCCACTGCTGAAACCGGGGAAGCCCGCCAACAGAGGAGACTCTTATCGCCCGATAACGCTCCTTTCCCCGGTCGCGAAGACACTTGAGGCCCTGCTGCTCCCATACTTCACCTGCCACCTAACCCCAGCGAAACATCAGCATGGCTTCCGTAAAGTGCACAGCACAACAACAGCACTTAACGCCATAAACACCCAGATAACCCGCGGCCTAAATCGAAACCGCCCCTGTGAGAGAACTGTCCTAGTAGCGCTGGACTTGTCAAAGGCGTTTGACACCGTCTGCCATTCCACGCTGCTAGAAGACATTGAGGCCTCCTCTCTCCCACAGGGACTGAAGCGATGGTCGGCGAATTATATGAGTGGTCGGCAATCATCAGTAATCTTCAGAGATCAAACCTCGAAACCTAGAAGAATAAAACAAGGGGTTCCACAAGGTGGTGTTCTCTCCCCCTTACTTTTTAACTTCTATATCTCGAAACTCCCCCAGCCACCTGAAGGAGTTTCCCTGATCTCCTACGCTGATGACTGTTCGATTTTGGCGTCTTGGAAGGGAATTGATGACCTCTGCTCAAAAGTAAACGGCTATCTCTCCAGCCTTTCTCGCTTCTTCACTGCAAGGAGCCTAACCCTCTCCCCAACGAAATCAACGGCGACCCTCTTCACCACCTGGACGAAGGAGGTCAGGCTTGAATTAGGCATTCACGTCGACGGCACACCAATACCGACGGTGAACAACCCGAAAATTTAGGGGTTACCTTTGATAGCCTGCTCTCTTTCTCCGCGCACACAACCGCAGTTGTCAACAAAGTACAGAGCCGCAACAAGGTCCTCAAGTCGCTCGCCGGCAGCACTTGGGGCAAAGACAAAGAAACGTTGTTGGCAACATACAAGGCAATTGGCCGGCCGGTTCTATTTTATGTTGCGCCAGTTTGGACGCCGGGGACTAGTTGGACGCAGTGGACGAAGCTACAGACTTGTCAGAACGCCGCACTCCGGAGAGCGACTGGGTGCCTTCTGATGACGCCTGAGCATCACCTACACAGTGAGGCCCAAGTGCTCCCCGTAATGGAACACAACAAGATGCTCTGTAAGCAGTTTCTTGTGGGGTGTCACA
>NW_023477590.1:0-2769 GCF_013731165.1 Rhagoletis pomonella | reverse complement strand
GAGAAATGTCCTTTTTCACATGTCACAATCATAAGTCGGATACGCAAGACAAACACGCATACATGCATATTACATAGTACCCCGGAGGAAAAGTATCTAACTATAAGCTAACTTTAAGTTGATTAGGAAGGAGCTAAAAGTCACTTATTATCTGTATATTTTCTTTGACGAAAGCGAACTATATTTCTATGGCGATGGCCGCGAAATAGTCAATAGTCTGCATTTGATTTAGCTAACTTGTAACTACTTTTGGAGATAAAATATCAATAGGAAAACAAAATGTTAATTAGTTTTTTTTTTAATTCTTTTATTTATTTATTTTATTACATTTCATAATTGTTTACTTATTCTGCTCTAGGTGGTCCCATAATCGAACTCCGTCAGACATAACTTCAAAATGATAATATGAAATTTAGATCCTCCTTTTATTTGTCCTCAATCAATTCAAAAAAGTGCAGGATATTTAAATAGAAATGCGTTTAAAGAAAGCAATCTCCTGCATTACTTGTCAACTAGCTTTTTTGTAGCTAACTACAAGTTATATACTTTATAGAAATCCCGTAAAAAAGCTAACTATAAGTGGGTTATTTTTTAACAATTGATAATTTTTTTTCTGCAGGGTAGTGATGTGAGTACAAAAGTCACACATACATACATATTTAATACATCTGTGTGCTCATAAGTGTATGTGTTTTCTTATTTTGATTCTGCATTGAACGACTTAATGTCCAAATCCGCTCACATACTACACTGCCATTTTTTATAATAACTAGGCTGTCTACCGGCTGTATATTGGATTATGTGATATTTGCTTTATGACGATAGAAGCTTATATAACGGCCCGCCCGCCAATAATTTAAACGGAAAGTGCGCATTTATGACTTTAGCACAACGCTTTAAGATTGCTCTGCTGGCATAAAATTTATTTCGCTTTAAAAAGTCAGCCATAGAAATTGTTAAGTCTAATATTTTTGTATGAATGCTTTTCCATATGAACGTCCATAAATCCACCTTAACAATTTTTTGCCACAACTGTTGGTGGTCTTGGTAGTATTTTCCTCAGTGTTTAATTGTTACTTGCCACAGTAATAGCCCAACTTACGAGTATCGTGCTGTGGACACCTTAAAAAAAAAAAACACACAAAAAGGATGTTGAAGATTCTTTTTCTAAATTGAAAACATCTAAATTTGTCAGTCAATGGCTTGTGTAAAAATGGCAATTCATTGACGCAACAACGTATCAATACAATACCAGACCGGAACAGGATGTTGTCATTTAGGTATGCTGCTGCTGCAATGAAACAGCATGAATACAGACGTCAGCGTCAAAATGTTAACAAAAGTCTATTCTTTTTTGCGTATGAACATTGAATTGGCTCACCCACTAAGCCGTAGGGTTATTTATTTATTTTGCCAGAATAATTTTTTAAATTTAATTTACTTGTGTCTACATTTTGTGAGTGTCGGTTGCTAAGCAATTCAGTCCTTTGAGTTCACTGCTTTCGACATTATTATTATTTTCACGGTTAGTAAAATTCGCTGGCATGTATGAGTGTAAAAATAGGCCCAGCAGTGAAAATATTGTAGTTTTTATGGTTTTGATGCCTCACCGGTGATATCTCACTTTCAGTGTCTGATTAACCGGCATACGGTTCATCGTCACAAAGTGTGTGTGCAGCCATTTAAACTTTCACACGAACCGGTGCCTGTTAGGATACATTTTGTGCCAGTAAATGGGCGCACGGTTAGCCGCCGACTAGAATGCGTGAAACGGCGCTAAGCCTTTGGAAATTTCGAAAAGCTTGCCATTTATCAATGTTTTTCTAAGAAACGCCTCCTACCCTTTCATTTATATGTACGTAAAAAAAATTTACAAGGAGGAGGTATCCAGAAATACATCACAAAATGTCATTGTCACTGAATTAGCCAGATTAGATTGATTTGGCTGGATGCATTCCGTAAAGTAGAGAGGCCTTATATGGTACCCTATCAAGGCCTTGTTTCATTACCGTCCGCTCATCTAGAAATATAAGCAAGTTCGTCTGCCACGGAATTACATACTTTCGATGTCGCTGTGCATTTGTTCTTCAAATGAGGAGCGGTGTAGTGTAGACTGAAACTAAACAAAGCCGGGGGAGTTGCTTACAATTTTGGTTTAGTACATTAAAGCTTGCATGATATTTCTGAAAGAGGTGAATGAGCAGAAATTAAGTAAGGTTTATAGGGTGCAAATAGTATGCGTGGCGAGTGGCATTCCCGTGATTAGCGTGCTTACGGGCTTTGTAGTGTGGTGAGCAATTAATCCAGCATTTTTCAGCAGACCGTGATACCATAGAATAGCTGTACATATATCCAACGGACCATGTAAATCATTGGGCTCCATTTTTCGCCTACAGCACTAAGCCCACCCCACCACCACACCAGTTCAGTGCTTTCTTCCATCAAGTTAGATCGTCTTGTAAAACTGAAAAGTATGTACATGCATTTCTAGAGGCATTTATCTATGGATTACCATCAATGCACAGAATCTGTATATAACTTTGCTTAATTTGAGGCAGGATTTGTGTCGGAAACAACAACCAGAAAGGAGAATATATATTAATCCCGTGAAAAAAACGCAACATTTTTGTCGATTATTGTCCACTTATGTATATATACATACATATCGCCACCCAAAGGTGAAAAGGTGCTAAGTCCACTGTTTTCCAATTTAATATATTAAATATATTGATTTTTTCCAAACTAATCGCTTTTTTTTTGTATGTATGT
>NW_023477589.1:0-2769 GCF_013731165.1 Rhagoletis pomonella | reverse complement strand
GCTTTTATGTTCTAAATGGCTTACATATAGAGTCTCGATTTTTAAATTCATATTTGTTTCATTTTTTTCTTTAATGTGCGTTATTACATTTGGCAAAATAAATGTATTGTGAATTTTTAGATTGAAGTTGATGTAGGTTATGTTTGATATCGTGATTTTACAGTTTATAAATTTTATCAAAAATGTTCCTTTGTTTAGAAATTTTAAATTGTTGCAATCATGATATATATTTCCATTAAAGTGTTTCAGTATTAGTATTCCTGCTTCGATTTCTGTTACTGAGGATTCTGTTAAATTTTCTAGCTTACATTGGGCTTCCCTAAATTCTAAAATATTCTCGAGACATTCATCATATTTCCTAATTAAATTTTTCTCTAAATTATCCTTAACATCTAAACTGTAAATATGATTATTCTTATCTGCAAGTACTTCGTATTCGCTTAAAAGAATTGATTTATTCCAGGTGTTGGGAAGGGGTTCAAATTTTATTTTGGATAGGATATTTGCGGAAAATTGTGGGATAAGTAAGGTAATTATTATGGTATTTTCTTGAAAGATAACAGCTGTCTTGATATTCCTATAGCTGTCGTAGTCCGTGATTAAGTCAATTTCCGTTTTTGTCATTATGTCGGTGGGAACTATGCCCAATTTAGTAGAGAATATGATTTGTTCAATGTCGTCTCTGTGGTTTCTTAGGAGTGTTATGTCGTTGTTAATTCTATAAGTATGTTCGATAAATTCGATGTCGTCTTCTAATGTTTTTATTTTGTTCATTGTGGAGTGTATGAATGTATTTATGTAGTCGCTTATAAATGTCTGTTGCCTATTTATGTGGGTCGTAATATTTCCTGTTTGTTGCGTTAAGAAATTGTTAAAGTACGTTAATTTGATTGTGTTGCCTGATATTGTCTGTTCATTGCTATGCATCGTGTCTTCATATGTGGTTAAGTTGATAAAGTGTAGTACCTTGTCGTAATGATTAATTGTTTTTAGTCCTATCCTGATTGGTATGTACCCATTGTTATTTGCCAGGTCCTGTACGTCTATTTGTTGGCTGTTCGCACCGAGTACAAATGCCAAGGCCAATATTGTCGTAAATAGCATTTTCTGTTGGAATTGAAGGTTACTGGTTTAATATTGTCTAATATCTTTTTTGTGAACTATCCTGCCTGATTTTGTTTTTATGGTTGTGTTAAAATTCTCTGCTACGATTTCCTTCTTATATCTTGCTGATAACTTATTACCTAATCTCTTATTTATTTTTACGTATATGACGTCTCCTTCTGAGAACATTCTTGGGGGTTTTCTATCTTTGTTATGATAAGACAAATCCTGTTATTGCTTATCCTGCAACTTTTTACTGATTTCATGTCTATCTTTCTCTAGAAGTTTAGAGTCACTGCTAATTCTTCTCCCAAAAAATATTTCTATTGGTCTCTTCCCTGTGGTTGAATGCACAGATGAATTGTACTCCTTGACGGATTTTTCCAATAATTCGCTAAAAGATCGGTGGCTCTTTTCGACTTGCAGACAGCGTATTATCTCCTGTAGAGTGGAGTGAAAGCGTTCTACCTGTCCGTTTGAAGAGCTGGTATATGGAGGTGTTCGATATATTTCAGTGCCAAATTCGTTATTTATCATGAAGTTAATTGATTCTGAGTTGAAGGACCTTTCGTTGTCCATAACTATTGTTTCTGGTACTAAGGTAAAAAGGATATCCCTCAGTGGTTGCCTTATGTCTTCGCTTGCTCTGGAGCGAATAACTTTTGCTACTGCATATTTTGAAAATTTGTCTACAGCTGTTAAAATAAGTTGCTTTCCCATTATTAATATATCTATATTGACTATTTGACCTGGGAACTGAGGTATTGGTGTGGCCTGTATTTGTGGTTTTGGTGGATTACGCTCGTACTTATTTTCTTTGCTTGTGGCACATGTTTTGATAATTTTCTTTATTTTATTTGCCATTCCAGGAAAGTAGTACCTTTCTAGAATTTGAATTTTGTTTTCT
The DNA here is from genome assembly GCF_013731165.1 of Rhagoletis pomonella. NCBI lineage: Eukaryota > Metazoa > Arthropoda > Insecta > Diptera > Tephritidae > Rhagoletis > Rhagoletis pomonella. The sequence goes on along the minus strand of NW_023477589.1, from coordinate 758 downwards.
TTACTATTCCTGTGGGCTCTATTATGTGTTTTAATAATAACTTCCTCCTGCTCTTTTTCGTTAGCTATATCTAGAACTTCTACTTGTGAAAACCTGATGCGATATTTGTTAAAATGTAGCGGGTATAACTTTTGTATTTTTCCCATTATGGATTCTTCCGTTTTAATGCAGTTTATCACTGATGGGTTGAGGTATCTCTTAAGGGTTGAGATAAGTACTTTCTGAGAGAATTCTGGTTCAGTAACCATATGGCGATGATATGTTGGAAATATTATCTTAAACTGGTAAGTGGAGACTTCGTTGGTACTGAGGAATATCTGATTTTTGAACGCGTTAATAGGTGTTTCGACACTATATATTAGATTGTGGGATGAACTGTCATCCGAATTTGTTGCCTCAGACAAGGTGTTGACCTGTGTTTCTGTATATGGTATTCTCGAAAGGGCGTCAGCCACTACGTTTTGTTTACCAGGTTTATAAAATATTTCGTAAGAGTATTCCTCAAGAGCTGCCTTCCACCTTTTCATTTTCGAATTGTTATTTTTGTTGCTAAGCGCATATGTGAGTGGTTGGTGGTCAGTAAAGATTTCCACCTTGGCTGATCCATACAAGAAATTCCTAAATGAGTTTAAAGCCCAGATTATGGCTAGCATTTCTTTTTCGTTAGCCGCGTAATGCTCTTTAGCTCTACTTAAAGTTCTTGAGATGAACGCTAACGGCTTGTTGTCTTGAGATAAGACGGCTCCAACAGCAAATTT
>NW_023477588.1:0-2769 GCF_013731165.1 Rhagoletis pomonella | reverse complement strand
GAAGTACTTATACGACATGGCCCATGCAATTTCTAGCGGCGTGGTTCCGGTGGATCTGGCTAACATCAAACCAGGGAAAATTGTACATTCTCGGTGGCTCACCAAGGCCGCTAGATTATTGCGATTATATGTGACAACGGAAAATCCAGATGCAAATTTAAGAATTCTGGTTGAATTTATAATTAAATGTTATGTGCCAATGTACTTCAATATCAAGTATTACAGCTCTGTCGTGTACGGCAGTGCATTATTTTTCAAGTTCATTGGTTGGTCACGATTTCTAGAACCTCGTTTACGCAAAATTGTCAATCAAGTAATTAAAAATAATTCATATTATGCGCATTCGGAAAATATCTTGTTATCAATGTTGTTTGATGATAGCAAAGAAAAGCGCGACTGTGCCATCAAGAAAATTCTACGCTATCGAACCGATGTTGACGAGCCAATGGAACTTAGAGTTTATAAAAAACCAGATATAAACTTTAATTGCACAAGTTATACGGAAATGATCAATTTCAATGATATAAATATCGTATTTGAACCACCATTCACGCGAAGCATTCCGTACGATACATTGAAAGAATATTTAAATCAAGATGATCCACCGTTTAATGATCCAAAAATTCCATCACACATACAAGGAACGGAACGACATGTTCAATTGCTAGCTAGCGTTTCCAAACGGGTTATACCGGAAAATGTAGAGGCTGTTATGGCGACGACATTAGAGAGCCGTGCGAAATTGCCCAGACTTGAAAGTAAAAAAGACTTCAAACAATAATTTTTTTAGTTTCTTTCCTATAACTCACTTAAATTAATTTTTTCATTTACATATGTTCTGGCTAAATATATTTCTTAAGAGAAAAAATAGATATTATTATAAATAAAAAATAAATATTATTATAAATAAATAAATAAAAATAAAGAAAAAACATAGCCATTTAGCTGATTTTTTCATGTAAAGGCCAAAAATGGTGATTTTTTGAAATGATTGTATGGGGAACCCCCCAGGGGAGTTCCAGGGGGTGTGCCACTGGCATGGGTGGATCGGCCGTCCAAAGTTAGTGGGGGTCGGTCATACATTTGGACTCGATTGGAGCACTCTAAATGGGTCAAAGTGGGATTTTTCAAAATTTGCCCCTACCCAAAAGTTCGACCCAAATTGGGGGACATCAGAATTCGTTTTAGAGGTATGGTTCCTTCGGCAAAGTTTCTTATTTTGATCCCTAGAATACGATTTTCACAGAGCAATGAGCGATTTTTAAATCGACCCGCCCTACTGCATACCGTACAATTTTGCCCAAAATTCTAAAAAAAACTTAACACCTTGCTGAAAATTGTACAAAGATTGAAATTTCGATTTATATATTTTTTTATATAAACAATGCACATTTAAAAACAATAAACACTAAACTGGCCAATATGGTGTATGTATAAGGAAAAAAATTAATAAATTGAATTACAATTTTAGTTAATTGTTAGTAAAATTAGACCGTCTTATTACATCTTCACAAAGTGAATTTCTTACAGTGTTTCCGCTCGAAACTTCTCCACGTTCATAATAGTAATCTTCATTAGTTTCAGGTATGACCTCAGAACTAAAATCAATTTCCTCTTCATTCGAAATATTGTGGAGAGCACACAAACTCTAATAAAGTGGCAAATTTTACAACTGCCTAAATCTCTGCTTCAATAATCCGCATGTATGCTCAATAACCACACGACCTGAACTCAGCTTTTTGTTAAAGAACATTTGATGTCTAGTTAGATGTCCATTGTTTCTGTACGGAGTTATTAAGTACCTGTTACATGGGTATGCGGAGTCGCCTAATAAATAGTACTCTAAAAAATCAGCTTGTTAACTACAAAATGTATTACCATTAGAACAGTCAAGTATATTACCTTCGCAGTATGATGGTAATTTTTGATATATTGGAGAGTTTTTAAGCACCCAACTATCATGGCAAGAGCCTGGGTATCCGACAAATACATTTAAGAACTTTTTCTTTTCGTTGCATATACCTTGTAAGCATATTGATCTTCTTCCTTTTCGATCGATATAGTCATCTTTTCCTCTAGGTGGTGGATCGATCTCAACATGTGTTCCGTCGATGCATCCTTAACACAATAAATAAAATATGTAATCAATCCGTTTTAAATGCTTAGTTACATATATCTATTACTTTGCTGAAGAGGCATTTATTCTGAAAGGATTCGCTTGATTCTTGTTTTTCAGAAGCAGTGGGCCATTTTATAATTTGTGGGCTCGTCGAGCTGAGAAACATCGAGACTCTATTTATAATTAGGCATATTGTTGACAAAGACAAGTCGAAACGATCGGCTAGATCTCGATAACTGCATGATTCATGGCCAGCGAACCACAAAAATACCAGCAAATACAATTTTTCCGAGTTTCGTTTGTCTGGACGTAGCATTTGATAATATTCACTTTGGAATAAACGATCACTTAAGCTTGCGAAAAGGCTCCTAGAAGTTCTAAAGTGACTGCGAAATTCACTTTCATAATATGATGGAACAATTCGTTCAAAATAGTGCTTAACACAATTGCGATTGTTTTTAGCAAGCAATAGTACAGCATTTTTTAAATATATATTATCACGACGTCGCAATCGCTCACATATGATTGTATCTTCTTCATCGTCACTTTCTGAGGAAGAGGAATCCAGTAATGTCGCGACTGCATTTAAAACAATACTCTGGACACCTACGCCAATGCAAGTTCCTACGAACAAAAGTGTTGTTAATAAA
>NW_023477587.1:0-2769 GCF_013731165.1 Rhagoletis pomonella | reverse complement strand
AAATAAACTATTTTAACACTTTTGCACAATATTTTCCTGCTTATCGGTTTGAACTCGCGCACCATACGAACTTAAGTATGTATATCAGCGGCAAAAGTCTACTGAATATTGGAAATTAACCTACACTCTCAATCCATCCCAGCTAATTTCCAATTTCCAAATATCTATTTATTTTTCCAGGTCCTCACTTTGAAAAGAGTTTGAATGAAGATACACAATGGAAACTCTCAATTTGCAAATTTGGAAATTGATGTTGCGCTAACCGATTGCGCAGCAAAAAACCATTTGAAGCAGTGTTGCCAAGTTTTGATTTTCAGAAAGCACCAAAAACTTGAAAAAAAGCTTTTTGCCAAACTAAAAGCACCAAATTTTTTTTAATCAAAAGACGCTTTTTCGTAACAGCTTGTATTTAACAAAAGCAAAAAATTAACAATATTTACAAGAATACATACATAAATAAATACTCAAAACGTTTTCGCTCATAACGATTGAATAGCCTCTACACATGCTGTGATGACTCTTACGACGTAATACCGAAGTACTATTAAAACGAAAATAATGCCCTAAGTAGAAATGAGCAAAAAATTTGATGTTTTCATTATATGTATAAGCCCAAATATGGCAAAAAACCGTGTTTATGGCAATCTGGGGGTAGGATATCTAAAAATTCTAGTACTAGAGCAATTGTACGACCAGATTTGGATTCAGCACCAAGAAATTATGTGTTTTACTCAGGTGGTAAAAAAATCAAAATTTGTACAAACAATTAGAAAAGAAATACCTAACTTACCCGCATACTAGCATTTTCAACGCGAATAGAATTCAACAATGTGGGTTTGCAACTTCGGATTTTTATCAATCATGGTTGTATTTTAGTGCATTTAAATTTGTATATTCTTGTAAATTCCGCATTTTCATGAGTCATCACAGCTTATAATATTTCCAAATTATTTCAGGATTTAATTATCTCGGAGTAATATTAGTTCAAAAAAAAGCACTAAAAAAGGCACTAGGCACTAAGTAATTTTTTTGGTGTTTTAATTGTCAAAAAGCACTAAATCTAGTGCTTAAAGCACTAAGTTGGCAACTATGATGTCAAGAGCGGATGAAGAGTGTACTGGAAACGGAAATGAACTCTCACTCATACAGAGGTGGAGAGTATGTAGGCGTTTGTGTTTCCGCTTAAATAGAAGAGTCAGCTACGTAGTACATACATAAGTGTGTGTGTCAACATATCGTCGCCTCAGAAAACGGATGACGAATGTGCAAAATCACGATTTTGGGATTTTGATGCAGATTTACTAAGTTGGACATGCTCTTTTGATTCCTGCAATCCATTTTTTTATATCTCCCTTAGTTTTTGAGATATTTCATGCGCATTTTGTCGTATGTTACATAATATTAATGATTGTGTATGCCTTTTGTTGTACGTGCTGAAAATGCGTCACATACGACAAATTCCCATACAAACGTACTTTTTTTTTAATCATAAAACATTTGTCGTATGTGGCCCTCACGACAAATTCCCATACAAATGTAATCTTTTTTTTAATCATAAAATATTTTGTCGTATGTGTCGCAAAACTGCGAACTTACGACAATTCGACGGTCCTCTACTATAACGACACAATTAAAATTGGAAATTAAACTAAGTAACTAATTTTAAAATTTTAAATTTTTAAATTTTAGCTTGTACTGAGTCTCCAATGAAATGAAAGAAATAAAAATGCACAAAAGACTGAATTTAAGTACTGTTTTTTGTTTTTATATAAAGAAAACGTGTGCTAGTAACATATTTACAGCATAAGAGATGTACAGATTTTTTTTTAAATGCATGAATACGTTTTTGTTATGTCTTTTCTAATAAGTAATCATTATTTAATAAATACGTCTGGTTTTTTCATCAAATGATACCATCGTCATTGAAATAGATACTTTAGTATTGTCGTATGTTCTATGGACAAAACAAAGTGGTGAGTAAACGCTACTTACGACAAATGTATACGGAATGAAAAGTCAATTTTCTCATTAACGTTAAGAGATATTAAATTTGAAAATATGGAAAATCAAAACTAATATTACCAACTACGTCTCCTTAAAAATTACAAAAATCTACCGTACAGTTTCGGATTAATTCGACCTTAAACTTCAAAGTCAATTTTCTCCAAACCGTCTTTTGTAACATTCGACATCCGTTTTCAGAGACTACGATATGTTGACGGTAGGTATGTATATTTTTTTTAAGATCGCGAAAATCTCGGGATTCTTGGCAAATAATCCCAGGATTTTCGGGATTTATAATTTGCACTGAAGGCAATAATAGAAACTCCTTTTCTTGACCAATATGGGGTTTATTATTTAATAATTAATGTTTTTTTTATAAATGTCCATGGGCCAAAAAAATTGAAAAAATTATATATTAAGGATTTATATAATCTCGATAACATCCTCGAATTTCGTCCTTCTAAATTTATCAGCTTAAAGAAAAGGAGTTTCTATTATTGCCATCAGTGCAAATTACTAATATCGAAAATCCCGGAATTATTTGCCAAGAATCCCGAGATTTTCGCGACCTTAAAAAGAACATACCTACCGTCAACATATGTACTCTTGTATCAAGTGTGTATGTATGTACACACTTATGTGTGTACTATGTAGCTCACTCTTCTATTTAAGCGGAAACACAAACGCCTACATACTCTCCTCCTCTCTATGAGTGAGAGTCCATTTCCGTTTCCAGTGCACTCTTCATCCGCTCTTGAAATGCTT
>NW_023477586.1:0-2770 GCF_013731165.1 Rhagoletis pomonella | reverse complement strand
GCTTTCGTTGAATTTTATAAATGTAAGCCGAAACTATGAAATTGTAAAAATGAGATTTTACAATGAGACTGCTCGCAAAATTGCAATGTTTGTGGGCAAAACGTCCAACTTGATTGCGGATTGATTTGAACCAACGTTTTCGGCTTGCATTATGTCAAAAGGATGTGTTTGTTGTAATTCATTCTGTCATTTACTACCATTATGTGTAGGCCAATTCTAGAAATCATTGCATGCGTTTGTGTAGAAACTGAATGAATGAACACCATTTCATGATTTCAATTAACGCGAAATAGAGCTTATGCACATAGTTTTTATTCAGATCGATGAAATGATTTCGCGAATTGAACTACGCATACATGTGATACTTATGCTTTTAATTTATAAGGTAATTTTATGTTTTTATAGTCTTGCTACCACATGAATATATGAATTCGTGATAAGAATATATGAATTCGCCTTGGAAGATAGAAAGCGAGTAAGAATAAATGCCGAATAAAGGAATTTGTCTTTCAACTTAAATAAATGCATTGGTAATGGCGAATTCGTAAGGATCTATTGATTGCATTATAGACATTTTCATTTATTTTTTAAACATACAATTACTTTCATTACATGCTAGAAATGCGAATTCATATAAGGTGGTGTTACCGGAAAATGAATAGTTATATTATATGTATATCAAAAAATTCATAAGATGAAATGAAATTATTGTTTGATTTCTGACCAAACCTATGTATGTAACTCAATCGCCTAATAATTTGCCGAACCGTAAACATATGTTTACACATCCAATTTCGTGAGGTACCTGGCATAATTCAATAATAAAAGGTTTGCTCAAAAAACAGTTTTCTCGCTCCCTCTTGACAAAATCGGCTCCCTTAGCAAGGCACTGTGTGTGGGTTCGTGTGTGTGTGCAAAGCTTTTGTAAGGGAGCTAAGGGAGTGTCAAAATTCTAATGTCAATAATGAGCAAACCTTTAATTATTGAATCATGGGTACCTGGTACTCACACCTTTTTTAAGAACTTTCACTTCTATCATGTGTACGGTGTTAAACACGCATTTTTTCATTTGGTTGCTGAAGTAATGAAGAATTGAAAATTCATAATGGAAAATTGTAGTTTTTTTAAGTTTTATCTTAATATCTTAAAAATTTGTAGACTTATTGTAAAATTATAAATGAACGTGAGGTACTAAATTTCCATAGGCATTACAAGTCAAAGTTTTTTCAAAATTCATACACTTTGATTCAATTGCGCAGGCTAAAGATAAGTTTTAAATTAATCTTTCGTGGCCAATAACAATTGGCTTGAACCTAAGACATCATAATATTACTATTACAATTGGGTCAGATACCTTATGTTTTCGCCATACAAAATCGACCCAGCCTACTGCACATGCCTGCCAGAGCAACACTAAAGGATATTAGCGCAACGATACAATTTTTCATAGATATTGTCTTCCCAGAGAGTTTTGCCTTACATCGAATTTCGTGCTCTTTTATTCTTATCCGTTTTTTTCCAAGTGTTGCGAATAAAACTTCACACTAAGATTTACTATTACGCTACGTTCCACATAGGGGTATTTGAACGATTTAGGCGGCCAAAAACCAATTTGATAAAATTTTGGAGAAAATTTAAAAAATTAGTCACATTCGATAGAGAACATTCCAAATAACATTTCCCAGTCCCCCTCACTTTTCTAACTTGCACAGCGAACGCTCACCGTTGACCGGAAACAAAATATTCTAACGCTGCTTATAAATAAATTTTCGCTCTCTAGAAAGATCGTGACGGTTTTAAGTTAATATTTTGACTACTGCATTATATTCTTAAAAAGTAGTGATGGCTCCGCATACAGACCGTAATAATGCATTTAAGGGTAATTTTTTTTAATAATTTTATTGAGCAAAAGTTTAATTTAAATGTAACGAAAATAGCGGTTTTCAACGAGTATTTTTTTGTTAATTTTTGTGAATATTAAGGAATTTGTTGTATCCCCGGTAGACATCGCGTTATTATTCTTTGTTCAATTGAAAGCTTAGAAATTTGGCTAATATAGTGTGAAAAGACTGCCCGCAGAAAATGGCAGATAAGTGGTATTTCTTAACTTAGAAAATGTATTAAGGAAAAATCTAAAAACGCGACTAGTATATAGTAACACTACTTTAGATATATTTTAACACTAAAATTAAACTTTTTAGATGAATTTGAGGCCGCTGAACTAGAATATGAATCCATTTAATTTAACAAATAAATAGTTTTCGAGATATTAGCAAAAGTCATGTTTTCTTGGACCTTTCGGTCCTGTTGCTAGAAATCTGCGGGAATGTAAGGCGAACGCAACTATGTTATATATTTCGGAATAAACATTTGTTTTCCTTTACATTGGTGTTATATAAGTGATGATTAAAGAAATAGTTTTGGGTATACAAGCGTTTAAATTAAAATAAATCTACGATATTTCAGTAAATATTGTATCCAAATTGTTAAATATTAGTATGTAAACTAAAATTTTGGAACAAAATAGGATTATTATTATAGTCACTTCACTAATCCGTACCAAACTCGGTATGAGCCTTGCTTAGGCTATATCTAACATAACTGCTAAAAATTCTTGAAATCGGGCGATAACCACGCCCACTTCCCATATAACGGTGATTTACAGAAACGCGAAAACTGCGATAAATCAATAACTACTGAAGCTAATTCACTCTAAATCGATTCTTGGAATAACCTCTTAGCATTAATGAAAATTATAATTTTTTGGATA
>NW_023477585.1:0-2770 GCF_013731165.1 Rhagoletis pomonella | reverse complement strand
TTAAAGAAGAATATCGGACTACAGGTGAATATGTTTCATCGTAATCGTGCTTTATACCGCACTTTTCCTTCTTGCTCCTTCTTAAGCTTAAATACCCATTTAGTTTTAACTATGTTTACACCTCTGGGCTTATCAATGCACACCCAGGTATCATTTTCCAATAACGAATCTATTTCGTTTTTTCATAGCTTCTACCCACTGATTCTTATCCTCTCTTGACATTGCGTCTTCTAAGCTTATAGGATCCACAGTTTGTACTAATCGAGCACTATATGCGATATTTTCCTTCTTGGCTAGTCGCTCACTTCTACGCAATGATGGTATTACGTATTCAGCTTGAAGTATCTCCTTATTACCTAAAATTGGCATTTGAGTATCGGTAGTTACTGGATTAAAACTTTCTTCGCTAACTAATTTGACCCTCTGAGGATTTCCTTCCTCTGCATATACTTCATCACTATCCCCCACTTCATGGGCATTTCCTGATAGAGATGGACATGACTCAAATAAACTATGTTCATCTACATTTTCATACTGACTCTCCCCCACTATTGCAGTATACATTGGTACATGATGTAATGTAGGCTCTTTGTCAGAATAATGAAACTCATTTTCATGAAATACAACATCACGACTCGTAAAAACATCCTTATTCTTTAAACTATATACTCGATATCCTTTCGAAGTTGTAGAGTATCCAACAAATATACCCTTCTCACTTTTTGGATCTAACTTACGTCGTTTCTGCTTCGGTATGTGAGACATTACAGTGCAGCCAAAAATTCGAAACATGCTCACATCAGGTTTGCGTCCTGTCCACAATTCCTCCGGAGTTTTGGATAACATTTTATGCGGTGATCGATTAACTATATATGCAGCACAATTCACTGCCTCTGCCCAAAAAAATTTTGGCAAATGCGCATCACTCATCATCGATCTTGCTTTTTCCATTAAATTGCGATTCATTCTCTCTGCTAAGCCGTTTTGCTCTGGACTATAGCGGACTGTTGTTTGATGTACGATACCACATCGTTTTAACTCCATCTCCATAGAACGATTCACAAATTCGGTACCATTATCCGTTCGCAGAATCTTGATACGCATACCCTGCTGATTCTCCACTTCCGCCTTAAATTCCTTAAAGCAATCTAGCACACCTTCCTTAGACTTTATAAAATACACGTAGACTTTCCGCGTGTAGTCATCTATGAAGGTTAAGAAACAACGGTTTCCTTTCAAAGATTTTACCTCTACAGGTCCACATACGTCCGAGTGTATAATATCTAAAACCTTTGTTGCTCTTGACCCGTTCGACGGAAAGCTCATTCGATTTTGCTTGCCCATTGAACATGACTCACAAGGTCGTTTCTCTTCCATTTGAAACTGTATACCATCCACATACCCCTTGGTTAACAACATCATATTGTCTGCTCCTAAATGTGCAAAACGTCTGTGCCAGGTTTCATATGGTTCGGTTTTCGTGTGCAATACACGCTGCTGACTTGCGATGTTCAACTTATACAACCCGTTCGACAAGCTCGCTGTTGCCACCACATCATTCCTGGAATTGATGATTCTGCAACCGTTTTTGTCGAATATGGCACAGTTATTGTACTCAAGGATCTTCTTGACTGACAATAAATTCGCATTTAGTCCAGGAACATACAAAACATCGTTTACTTTAATTTCATATGGCCCGTTTGACGTCGCAGCTCTCAAAATCATGTCACCTTTTCCAGATATTTCCAAAACATTGTCATTAGCAGTTTTTATTTGCCCACTAAACTTCTTCATCTGTTGGAAATTACTGGTATGTGCTGTCATGTGATCGGTAGCTCCACTATCGAGATACCACTCATTTCTCGAGTACTCCGCTCGAAAAGCGACAAAGTTAGTTCTACGTTTCTGGTCTTTGTCCTTTTTATTTGACGGACATTCTGACGCAAAATGACCAACGCCTTCACAGTTAAAACAACGCTTGGATTTCTTGTTTTTAAATTTCTTCTCCCGAAAGTTTCCTTTCTTGGCCATAAGTGCGCCGTTTGATGATGACGGCTCCCACTTGACATCCTGTAATAATTTTTGCTTGATTCCGTCTGCAGTGATCACCTTACCGCTACTTCCAATGCTCATAATCATTGGTTTGTATTCGTCGGGCAATCCTTTCAGCAAAAGACTTCCCATCCACTCGTCATTCACACTAAACCTGATATCATTTAACTTCTGGCCAGTAGATATGATTTGGCTCACGTAATCTTCAATAGATGAACATTCAGCTAATTGCACGCTGCATAACTTCTGCAGCAATCCTATGCGCCGATCCAAACCAGTATCTTGAAATAACTGTTTTAATGCATCCCAGGCTTCCTTTGAAGTCATTGCATCCTTTACGTGGACATATAAGCTCTTGTCTAAAGCCAAGATAATCTTGCATCGCGCGTTCCTATCCTTTTCAGCATCTAGTCCTTGAGCCCCCTCAGGTTCAATGCACCTCCACGCATCATCCAGTTCAAGCTGCGTACGCATTGCGAAACTCCATGTTGACCAATTCTCTGAGCCAACCAGCTTCTCCATATTATGCGCCATAGATAAAGGATTCATCGCAATGTATTCTGCTCACAAACAGTTGATCCTTAAGTAATTAAATTTTGTTTAATGCAAGCGGCCCATAACCTTTTAGCAGAGTGTTCTTTATTCAAAGAGCTTTGTGAAGTAAGTGAAAATTTTTAACATTTCATAAGACATTATACAAACAAATATTCAAAGCTAT
>NW_023477584.1:0-2770 GCF_013731165.1 Rhagoletis pomonella | reverse complement strand
AAAAAACTAATGATGGCAAAGTAAAGGTAATTAATGGGTCTTTTACTTGAGAACATAATTTTGTCGTTTTTTTTATATATATTTTTAAGCCAGAAATACTTAAAAAAAAAAAACAAGTATACGCTTTTAAATGGCGTTTATTTAAAATTGGTTTTAAAAAGGGTTATAATACATAAATCGAGTAAAAGGTATTTAAATTATCTTTAAATAAACATCAATACTTTTTTGATCGGTGAAGTAGTTTCCGAGATATTATAAATGTAAAAAATATGAAAGAAATATATGTATGTACATAAAACAATATTTTTTTGTAATGTTCGATTTTTTACAGAAACCAATTTTCCAATTAACGGACCAGAACGGGTATCGTTATAACCAATTTTTTTACTTTATTGTTTTTTAACACATCATTTTCGATTTCGCTTTACTAATGTAAATACATTTAACCATCTCCCCTTGCCCGTGATTTCCTATCGATTTCCACTTAACATAAAATTTCAATTTCGCTTTACTAATTTATTTTTGACTATGTTTTGGTTTTCAATTTTAACTTTCATTAAACTAACAACTTTAATTGGACTAGCAAGTGTTTACTAAATTTGGTTTTGGAAAATCTTTGCTTATATTTAATATGATGTATTAATAGGTTTCTATGATAAATGCTAGAAGTTCCAAATTTTCCGCCAGTATGCCATCAAAAACTTCCAACTTCTAGGAGTTAGTACACACACCCCATATTTCCTATACTAAAACTGCTTTGTTGTATTTTATTTGTATTTTATTCTATTTATATATGTACTATATTACCATTGTATATGCATTAATTAGTATACTAATTTTGCATATGGTATTTAGCTTTAATGCTAATTACTTCTTTTCAATAGGCGGCGTAAATGGCTCCAGTTGTTGGGTGTGGTGGGCCCAACAGCGAAACATATTTTCGCCTGCCAGAGGCATTTTTCCCATCAGATGAGAAGTAGCCGAGGCCTTCACAAATGGGCAGTTCCCGATATTAATTTAAGATTATATTCGCCCGCAGTGACAGCTAGTAGGGAAAATGAGATTACTGATAGGAATGTATCAGGCAGTTTAGTTGAAGACGTACAAGGAGTCATAGAAGTAGGAGTTGAAGATTTTCAGCCAAGTTTCGATTCTATTATAGAGATTGATAGCGAAATTTTGGATTCGAGCGCTGACCCTGTAATAGAACTTGGCGTTGAGGATTTTCTGCCGATACCTTTTTCGCCCGAAGCAGCAGATAGCGCCTCGACTTCAAATTGCGAATTATTTGAGGTAGAGGCATCCTTTGAAAAATCCCTTCAATCCCACCAGGGTGAAGAAGACACACCTTCTTCCTCTTTAGGTAGTTCCAATTTAGTTCAAACCTGGGCAAACAGTCGGCAATCTCAAACAGATTTTTATTTAAGTGATGGGACTCCTAGAAAGAGAAAGTATCGGGAGGAACTAGATAGTGCAAAAGATGAGATAAAATATTTACGCAATAAGGTGAGAGTTTTAGAAAATAGAGTAGAATATTTGTTAAAGGAGCCAAGTTTGCCTGTCAATTCACAGGATAGACTAATTTCAGAGCTAATTTGCAACTTGCCTGCACATTTAGCGATATGTGTGAAGAATTGCCTTAAAAATGCCCCCCCGAACTCCACACGGGTATAGATTTGACAGAGAACTGAAAACATTGGCTCTAGCAGTTAAATTTTTATCACCTATTGCATTTAGATATTTAAAGCCCCTTTTTAAATGGCCCTCCAAAAAGACCCTAGAGTTGTTTGTTCAAGGCTGGCCACGTAACCCTGGCTGCAACTATAGCAGCTTAAAAGCCCTGGAGTTAAGAAGCCGAGGTTTCACGGACGCACAGAGATATGTTTCGATCTGCTGTGACGAAATGTCTCTGAAAACTAACGTTCAATACGAAAGAAGTAGAGACATGATTATAGGATTGGAGGATTATGGCGATGAAAATCGCACACCAAGTGTAGCTTCTAGTGTTTTAACAATTTTGGTCCAAGGCATTGGTGGAAACTCTTGGACTCATCCCTTAGCATATTTTTTTGTTCACAAATCGTGCAAAGGTCATATAATGGAAAAATATATTTTCCAAGCCATAGGTCAGCTCCAGAGTATTGGTCTGCGTCCGTGTCAACTTGTAACTGACCAAGGCTCCAACTTCATGAGTTTTTCTAGGATAGTAGGAGTTACGAAAGACAGACCATTTTTTTGAAGTTAATAGCGAGAAAATCTTTTATTTCTTCGATTCTCCCCATCTCCTGAAGAGTACGCGGAATTGCTTAGAAAACCAGAAAAATAGAGTTAGTTTTCATGGCAGACCTGTAGACTGGATGCACATCATCCATGTATATGAAAAAGGCGCCAATTATGACATTTCTTGCACTCATAAATTGACCCCGGCACATGTAAGACCTAAGCCTTTTAATAAAATGAGCGTCTAAAGTGCAATGTTTGCTATCTACAGCTCCGGGTTTTTAGATAATTCTGAGTCTCCATCTTTTTTCAATACAGCCGAGTTTGTTCTTTTTTTTTGATAAGTTGTTCAATATTTTCAATAGTCTCGTGTTTGGAGCAACCGGTAATTTCAAACAACCATTTTCAGCAAGTGCGGACCAATTAAGTTTTCTTGAGGAGGCCGAACAGTTTCTTAATTCAATGAAAGTGCAAGATAGTTTGGATCGTGATATCACCAATACCTTTTGTTTCATTAAAGGTTGGCTCCTTAACATTAATAGTTTACGAC
>NW_023477583.1:1236-2770 GCF_013731165.1 Rhagoletis pomonella | reverse complement strand
GTTATAATCAGTTTCATTTTTCCCGAACCGGTTAACTTTTCACTCTTGGTTTCCATGGTTTTACTATGGGCGGATGACAAATTTTCGGGTGAATTTTTTTTCAGGTGAAACTCAGGATAAGGCAGAATAAATAATCAGTTTATTTTATTTAAATTTATTTTATATTTGAACGATTCCACATAACTATTCCAGTGTTTTAAATCCTGGCTATGCCACTCATGCTTTTTAATCTAAAAACATCATAACCCTAGTAAACAGCTGGTTGTGAAACATGGCGTTGCCCGACTTGCACTTCACGATTTCATGAAATGATGCCGAATTCATTAACACCTTACCGTACAATCACCTCAACTTACTTTACCACAACTCACTTCACCTCTCCTCAAATCAACTCACCACATACAAACTCACCACACCTCACCTAAAATCACCACACATCCTACTGCTACACCAAAATCCACCAAATCTTAACTCACCATAGTTGAACTCATCACACCCGTTCTCACCACACCTCACCTAAACTCACCACACCTCAATTTGAGAACTGTTTCGGGATTTGAGAGATTCTTCAGACTAAATCAGGATTTTCAAGACTATTTCGGGGTTTTCGGGACTATTTTGGGATTTTCGAAGCTATTTAGTAATTTTTAGGGATTTAGGATTTGAGATTTTCGGGATTCTCGGAACTAATATGGGGATTTTCGAGACGACTTTCACAATATTTAGGGATTTTTGGAACTATTTTCGGGAAATTTGGACTTTTGGGATTCTTGTAATTAATAGCGGGATTTTCGGGAGAACTTCGATATTCTCGGGATTTTTGGGACTCCTGGACTATTTTTGGATTTTTAGGACTAATTTCAAGTTTTTGGGACTTTCGGAACTGTTTCGGAATTTTTGGGACTTTCGGGATTCTCGGAACTAATATCGGGACTTTTGGGACTTAAGGCAGTATTTTGCAGTTCTCGGGAGTAATTTGGAAATTTTTGAGACCCCGGGACTATTTTTCGATTTTTTTTACTTATATCGGCCTTTGGGGACTATTTCCAGTTTTTTGGGGATTATTTCGGATTAACGGGTTTTTCGGGATTCTCGGGAATATTTTCGGGACTGTTGGGAATTTCGGGGCCATTTAGAGATCTTTGGGACAAATTTCGGATTTTTGGGACTCCCGGGACTATTTCGGGATTATCGGTAGTAGGGCTGTGCGATTAATTGATTACTCAAAATTTTAATTAATCATAAAGTAAATAACTCAATTATTCGATTAATTGGAAATTATGATTACTCAAAAGTTCAGTTACTCGAGTAATCAAGATTTTTGATTAACCAAAAAAAAAAATATTTGAGTAATTTGCTTTATGATTAATCAACATTTCGAGTAAAATGAGTAATCAACATTTCAACTCTTTACATATGTATAAAGTAGTTGAAGTTCCTTGATACTTTGAAAACAACGTTTCTGTTTTCAAAAATTAAACATAAACATTTTTTTCATATACAGAATGTAAAAAAGAAAATAAGCATTTTCCAA
>NW_023477583.1:0-1136 GCF_013731165.1 Rhagoletis pomonella | reverse complement strand
ATCAAAATCTTGATTACTCGAGTAATTGATTAACCGAATAATTGATTAACCAACTTGCTCGAGTAATCGAATAATCGCACAGCCCTAATATTTTTACAAGATGTTTGTTTAAAAGGCGTTAAATAAATGTATATTTCTTTGAAGCATTTATTGTTTTTGTGAAAGCGTTTAAAATTTTTTGTTGGTACATTTTTATTAGATTTGGTAAATTTTTTCTGACGTTTATTACAATTTCGAAAACTTCATTTATCATCCCTGGTGTATGAGGGCGTCAGGCAAAGGTGCGCTTACACAATGTTGCGGTGTTTACATGCACACTTAAACGAATTCTCCATTTAGCCATATGACAAGTAAATTCGTCTAAGATGAATATAGGGCCAAAGCAGACCAAACCCCGTGTGGGGTTCTATATATTTCGCCTGCAGCGTAATCCATTAGGTCCCTTTTCTGCAAAACCACTGCTTGTCATGAAATGAATACGCATTATGAATTTCAATCAGATTTTATAAAATATAGCGGGTTCATTTCTAGGATACGAATTTTTCATCATACAGGTAGCTAACTTTGCAAATTTGAACGAAATCGGTTAATAAATACGACTTTTATAAGTAACTCTACTCCAGCGCCACCAGCGTGTTGTCTAGTAGGCCATAATAGGACCATATACGCAAGGTATAACCTCCGACAATTTGACTGGTTTTTGAGTTTAGTCCGAACAACGAAAACGGCTATAATTTTATGTATGTATGTACATTAGAGTGGTCCAAAAAAAAAATTTTCCAAGACAGGGTTTGTGGCACCTTCCAAAATTTTTCTTTTTGCCGAAAGAGGTGCTGGTACCAAACCTTACGTTTCTATGTATACATTTATAAGATGCTCATGATCAGAGGTGGGCACTACCACATACAAGCGTTCGCTAGAAGTAAGAATGTGTTAGTGTGCCTAATTCCCCAGTAGAAATTTTAAGCATACGACATCGCTGTTGGTGGCATGAGCTTGCTGCTGTGTATACATGCCAATATAAATGAACCTTCATTTCCATTTAACACGCGTGGTTTCTCAGAGCGTATGCGTACCTTAACTACTGCTGTATGCTGTATGCATATGGCTGTATTAATGTTTCAAACATACAAAAA
>NW_023477582.1:0-2771 GCF_013731165.1 Rhagoletis pomonella | reverse complement strand
TATTCATAGTCAAAATAAAGTCGACTCTAAAGTTAGTTACAGATTTCTGACTTAATTTTCAATAGAATATCTGTAAAAGCTGCAACTAAGTTTAGAGTCGACTTTATTTCTCACGCATGCGCATACGGATCCCTGTGGGGAAAATCTCTAGTTCTGAACTGGGGCGCTTCTAGTACATTTAGACCCAGTACTGGTTCGCGATAAATCTCTTTTGCATGCAAGCAACTGGCGAATTTAACATGGCGATGTCCTAGGAAGTGTCAATTGCCCCCCCGCTGCATCCCTTTTTCGATAGTTCCGAACTAGTCCTAAATTCCATAGTTCCGGACCAGTTCTAAAATCGACAGACGAAAGAAAAAAGTATCATGATTTTTCAATCTTTTCGGTTCTTCCGTGTGCGATTTTACATTATTTTCAAGGAAACATTTTTGCAATTTGAAATTAAATTTGTTGAAATATACGTTTACATACCTTGCTGTAGCTGACTTTGCAGAGGTGCTCGCTGTTATTGGTTAGATTCCATACGGCCCCAAGATGTTAACATGTTAACACAAAGCTTTGTTTTCTATTACCAAACTATGAAATAGCATCTGCGAAGCACAGAATAGAAGCGTATTTGAACGAAAAAGCCGCCGAACACATATCTATGTAAAGTAAACAAGCCCCCCGCTGCATCCCTTATTCGATAGTTCCGAAATAGTTCTAAATGCGACAAATAGGATCTAGTTCGTTCTGCATCTCTTTTTCTATAGTTCCGAACCATTTCTAAATTCGTCACTTTAGATATAGATTTCTAGTGAAAAAAACTGAAAAAATTAGTTTCTTAAAAGTACCACTTTTCGCCGATTTTGGACTGGTGGGGATCTAGTTCCTATCGGACTAGTTCCTTTTTGGCGATGAAGACCTAGTACGGAACTAGAAATTTGATTCACCAGTCCGCGGTTTCCCTGCAGGGGATGTATGTATGTACTTACATATGTACTACATATGTAAAAATGCACATACTCCAAATCATTTATGCATTGATAACGTTCCTACATATATACATATGCGTACATACATACCTAAACAACCTCGAAAATTATTTATTGATAACGTTCTTACACATGCACATACTATAACATTCATATAATAACTTCCTTCTTATTTGAGGTTCACAAACTTTAACTTCAGAGTCGTCTTTATTTCGTCTACGAATATGCCCCTATAGTTTTGCAGTCAAATGAAAATGCATTTCCCACGCATATGTATGTAAATACATACTCCATTAATTGATAACATAAATTCACACATGCATACATGCATATATAGATAAGAATGTACATATATACATACGTATGTGCATATTTCTGCCAAATACTACGCACATGCATAGGTACATATGTATGTACAACTCAGCATACATACATAATCACGCACATATTCAAGTACAACAAAAACTATTTCATTCATAAATGCATTCGCATATTTCTCAAGGCCAAGTAAATTCATACATAAAATCCGCCGCGCACATCTCCTCGCAAATTCATCACCAACAAGCGCAACTTTTTCAATCCGACACAAAAATTCTAAAATTTAAAATTGAAGAAATCTCGGCCAGCCAAGTGAAAAGTGGCAATTATTTCTCTATATCCAGTAAAATTAGTTATCTCGAATTTTGGTAATGTTTGGTAATTTTTGGCAAAACAATCTATTTCTCTGTTCCACAACAATATTTCAGTCATTAACTAGTATTTTGGGGTGTAATTTTAATTAACATTAAATAAAGTGAACGTTTTCTGCAGGAAAATACATAATTTTTTTTTAATAAAATCAAAACTCCTAAATTCACAAACATACATATGTGGTTTTATCGGAAGTTCACAAATGTAACGTGGCAACTTTGCTCGTTTGCACATTTTTCGGTCCGAAATTGTAAAATTTTTGTCCATGACGCGCCACGCTTTTTGTACAGGTGGGTCAATGTGCCTTGAACACCATTTGTATAATTGCAAAAAGATATTCTATTTATTTTTGAATATTAAAAATTTCTAAACTTCAAAGCGTTTATAAAAATATATTTACATATATCCACGGATGATTTTTAATTTTTTTCACCCGTAAGCAAATCTTCAGTACCATAAAAAGATTCAACGACATCAAAGTACAAGATATGCTATGTCCAAGCTAGTGCTAGTCCACTGTATATGTCCATATGTAACCCATTTTAGCGGACATAGTTTTAGCGGACATAGTTTTTTTCATTCCAGCTGTTAGTATAACATGAATTTTTTAGTTAATTTTCATGAAGTTACACGTATCGTCGGGAACATGTTTAAATGCAGAATTTTAAACGAAATATTATTATTCTCCATATAAAATGTACGAGTATGGCTTTATTAAATGTTAACTTATGCGAAAACCAAAATATTTAGTCAACCTAGGGTTAATTTTGGTGGCGTCGTGGCAATTCGCAGAAATATAATAATTTGTCTGTGTTTGAGTATGGCGAGGGGAAGACGAAAGCAGACCAATCGTACATATGTATGCACATATTTACATTTATCAATGCATACATATTTATGCGCTTGTCTTTTGGAATGCATGAAGAACTTCGTATATGTAGTGATTTAGAGTTTAGAATTTGAATAATGTACTGTGGCGCATATGCTAGAGGCGATGCAGCTTTTTGGCGTCTCGCCGTTTGTCTTGGTTCAAATCCCGGACGGACCAATATTTTTTTTGTTTTTTTTTTTAATTGTCATACCCATATTCCATTTTAAATTTTACTA
>NW_023477581.1:0-2771 GCF_013731165.1 Rhagoletis pomonella | reverse complement strand
TATGTACATATATGAAAAGTCTTGTTACATTCGTAGTACATATATAAGATTGCATGTGCAAAATTAAGGCAAACTTTTTTTGCAAGAATGTGCGCTAATTATTGAAATGTTATTGCGAAATATTTTAGAGACAATGGCTAAAGCAATACCTACCTCTCATTTTCGCAATTTTTGTTTTGGATTTTTGTTAAATGCTTGTTCAGTGAGGATGGGGAGGAGTTGTAGTCAAAACTGCACCACATAGATATGGAACATGTTACTTCGTTTTCGTCCTCTGTTTTTTCGAAAAAATCCCAAACCCAGCTCCTTTTGCGTCCGCTCATTTTTGTATCTGAATCATGATTCAATAATGAAAGGTTTTGTAAGAAAAACTTTCTCTCGCTCTAATTTTATCAATGACACTCCCACCCTACTCCTAAAAACAAAAACAGTGATATTTCTTTTCCAAATTTCTTTGCAAGTTTTAAGAACATTTTTAAATTGTTAGTAGTGAAATTTTTACTTTTTAAATTTGAAGAAATGTTTGTTCTGCATTCGCTGGCGCCAACAAGACAAAATGGGTGAGAATCGTTGGACTACAGAAATTCAATGTTAAGAAACGAAATTCCCTTAAATGCCGAAATGTATTTGTCGATATTCGTGGAGACCTCTTGATTCTGCCAAGTCGCTGTAAAGTAAAGCGTTCAATGAGCCAACGAAGGTATTTAGGTATTGTACTCCACGACACAATCCTGGTGTCTCCGAATGAGATTTTGACGCAATATAACATTGCCAAACCGCATCCATAGGCCCAATCGTCACACGACAGCTCGGTTTAGTCAATGGCGCGATGTAATTGCACACTTAAAAGGTGTACGCACGAGGCGAATGTTGGCTGGCGACCAACTTTATTGAAAGCGATTAGCTGAAAGTAGAATGCAAAATTGAACAATACAAACGCCTTTTTATGGCGAATATTTTAATATTTTTTTATATTTTGATATTTTTAGTCATTCAAATTTTTTTTCGTGCAACCCGGCGGGAGTTGAACGCAAAAGTTGCCTGAAAAATCGCCTCGTGCGAAAGCCCCATTACGCCACTTCTCATTTGACGATGTAGATCACGTTCCCTATCTCAGTCGTTCAGTAGCTGCGTGCTCTGAGTTCGTCCGGCACCAATCGCCAACTGCGGCTGTGCAAGCCAGTGTTGAATATTTTCCCCAGAACATAAAAAGTGCGACATCAAAGAATTCGAAACAATCGAGCCATAACCGCGAAAGAAACGTAAGCTCCAAATTTTTTTATTTGCCGTTTTTTTGTTTAATAAATATTGCATATTTTCCGCAAACAAATAGCTTCTTCATGTCCATCAACTGGCAAACAAATACAACAAAAAAAAGCTGAAAGTGGACCATCCATACTCGAGTTATGCGCCATCTGACGTACGCAAGTTTGGTATAAACATAGAAATATTTATTTTTAATAACAATAGGGGGTTATATTCGATGTAACTAAGCTTGTTTAAATTAAATAATTAAATCAAATTCGTTTTTGTTTTAAAATACCACCATTCACTATTATCCACACGTTTTTATAGAATTTAGCTCCCATTTTAGGAAGTGTGATTGAATTCTTCCCCTTTTTCTTCTGCTTCCAAAAACCATCCCTGTGGGTGGGAGTGCCAAATTTTAGAAAAAAGCTACTTACAAAACCTTTAATAATTGAATCATGATCTGAATATACATACATATGTGTGCATGTATATATTTAAAAAACTTTTTTTTTCATTTGTCAAAGAAATTTCAATGAAAGTTCGGTTACTGAAATTCGATTTGCTACAATGCTCGAGTAGTCGAAGCAAAGCAACTATTCGAATAATCGAAGGCGGGCGACTATTCGAATACCATTAACCGACTAATAAGCAACCGAACGGTTACGAATCGAATAATCGGTTAACCGATTAGTCGAATAGTCGGATAATTTTACGAGCCCTACTAGCTACCAAAATGACAGCTGGGCAGCAATAAATTTTATCCTATGGAGACGGCCAGTGACAGAGCCCAAAGAATATAACATAAAGATGTGAACGCAATGGCAATTTTGAACCGAAACTAAAGTCGATGTTTAAAACATCGTTAAAATTGACATCGATATATCGCCAATTTTACGATGTTGAGTATTTTTCAAATATCGATGGTAAACATCGGTTTTTTGGCCGATGTTATCGATGTTTCAGAAACATCGATGCATCGTTTGCATCCCTATTTTTGAGTCTAGTCAAAGGTTTTGTTATTACAGCCGAACATTCGCATAGTTCCTCAGAAATAGAGCGAAAACAAGTTAACTGAAAGTAATCGTCCGACGTTGATATTAAACTTTTTTTCTGAGCCAACTTGTTTTTGTATTAATGGGAGTGTATTTTTTTTAAATTAGATGCGGCATAAAGCTGATCAGTTGTGCGTGGTGGAGACATGTGTTGGAAGACAATAAAATTTTGCACTGCGGCTTTCTATACTTCTCGCTGCTATAAAAAAAGAAAATACTCCTTAAAAGCTCCTCAAAGGTAATTTTAAGCAATTTAATACAATTTATTAACACAGCCTTTTCAAAAAGTGTTCTCTATTGCAGTAATTTATTTGATTGCGAGTTTTAAATTTATTCCTGTTTTACAAGATGCATGTCAAGGCCATGCAAGTGCCCGCAAGCACGTTCACGTGTGCATAGTCGCTAGTCGCAAGCAGTTTCATGGCTGTTGACCTGTTTTGAAATTAATTTTCTTATAATATAAGTTAC
>NW_023477580.1:1380-2771 GCF_013731165.1 Rhagoletis pomonella | reverse complement strand
CGGCTTAACCAGATGCGACTTGAGTACGCAGGTGGATCCGATCCCCCGGACCCTGCAAACCCTCCTGCTCCTAACCCTACCATAATAGAGTCCGTGGTCCGAGAGGTGCTTGAGCGGATAAACGCACCAAGCATCGGGGACTTCAGGGACATGGAATCCAATGCTATTCTAAATAGGGCTAACATGAATGATCTGGACAGAATACCGGACATGGTCAAATGCCTACGCGAATTCTCCGGTAAACCTGGGGAGTTCAGTTCATGGCGAAAGAGCGTCGACAGGATCCTTAAAGCATACGAAGTCTTAAAGGACACTCCCAAATATTTTTCCATTCTGCACACCATAAGGCACAAAATTGTCGGCGACGCCGACACTGCCCTCGAATCTTACAGCACCCCACTCGAATGGAATCAAATCCGCAAGTGCTTGATGATGCACTATTCCGATAAGAGAGACATCGGTACCCTCGAGTACCAGATGACGACGTTGGCCCAACGTCATGATGATATTTCTACCTTCTACCAAAAGGTTTACCAGCACTTGTCGCTGATCCTGGACAAGATTGCATGTCTCGACCTTGGCGAAGAAGCAATAAGGACGATGACAAACTCGTATAGGGAGAAAGCTCTCGATACCTTCATACGCGGGCTGAACGGTGATTTACCTCGCCTTCTCAGCATCCGCGAGCCCACCACTTTGCCACAGGCTCTCAACCTGTGCCAAAAATTAGATAACATGTCCTTCCGCATGAATCATGCGCACACCGTAAATAAATCCCTTAATCAACTACCTCCACGACCTCCCAGATATAACATAAATAATAACGGACCTTTTTACCCTGATCTAAATAACACGAATAATAATAGACCCTTTTACCCCGAACTTACTTATTCGGTGCCCGTACCGCGTAACTATAACAACAACAATAACGTAAGAAATTACAATAACTATAGAACGACCAACATGAATCCTCGAGGACAACCAAATCAAGGGAACTTTAACAATCGCCCAAATAATAATTACCAACAACAATACAACAACCAGCCCAACCTACCACAACAACAATACAATTCGGGTTTCAACAACCGGCCCAACCTACCACCAAAGCCACCAGTCCCAATGGAAGTGGACCCCTCCCTGCGCTCTAGGCAGGTTAACTACCAAAATAGACCCAACACCGGCTATAATACCCAATCCCAGCCCCAGAAACGCCTACTTTCCTCACAGCACACTCGCCCTCCCAACAAAATGCAGCGTAATTTTCAAGCAAATGCAGGGCCACTAAATACGAATGATTACCAAGCAGATCCGGACCCGAACCAGATCTACGATACTTATCCCCAAGACGACTACTATGGAACGGCTCAACACGTAAATGGGACTGCAGGGGG
>NW_023477580.1:266-1370 GCF_013731165.1 Rhagoletis pomonella | reverse complement strand
GCAACATTTCAGAGAGCTCTAGACGATATCCTTAGGCAGCACATAGGAGTGCGATGCTATGTTTACATCGATGATGTAATAATTTTTGGAAAAAAACGAAGAAGAGCACTTAGAAAATCTGGAACTGGTTTTCAAAACCTTAGAAAGCGCTAATATGAAAGTGCAATTAAATAAATGCGAATTCGCCAAACAAGAGGTAGAATTCTTAGGATATGTCGTCAGCTCAGAAGGAATTAAAACCAACCCTAAAAAGGTGGAAGCTGTTGCGAATTTCCCCATTCCCCGAAATCTGAAGGAGCTAAGATCCTTCTTGGGCATGTCGGGTTATTACAGAAGATTTATTAGAGATTATGCGAAAATAGCTAAGCCTCTAACAGCACTCCTTAGGGGAGATGCCGGTAACGTCTCAAAACGAAACTCCAGAAAAATAGATATTCAGTTGAACGAAGAGGCGGTAGAGGCGTTTAACAAAATTAAAAGCACGTTGATTTCAAGAGACATAGTCCTAGCCCACCCAAATTTCAAAAAAGAATTTGAACTTACCACAGATGCTTCTGACTTTGCTATAGGAGCGGTTCTGTCGCAGGGCGACCGCCCCATAACCTTCATTTTACGGACACTTAACAAAACGGAAGAGAACTACGCCACCAACGAAAAAGAAATGCTTTCTATAATCTGGTCCCTAAACACGCTAAGAAGCTATCTGTACGGATCTAAAAAAGTAAAAATATTCACCGACCACCAACCACTAACGTACGCCCTTAGCCATAAAAACGCAAACAGTAAAATGAAACGGTGGAAAGCAATACTAGAAGAATATAACCATGAATTGGTTTATAAGCCGGGAAAATCAAATGTAGTGGCAGACGCACTGTCAAGAATACCGAACGAAATCAATTCACTTACTCCTACCATCCATAGCGATGATAGCTCCAATCATAACCTCATTCCGTGCACGGAGGTGGCCGTGAATGTCTTTAAAAATCAAATTTTTCTCAAAGAAGCAGAAACAGCATCCTATCAATTCAAAATCGTCTTCCCAACCGTTCATCGACATATAATCGAGGAACCACAATTTAACGAACAGAACCTAACAGAACTACT
>NW_023477580.1:0-256 GCF_013731165.1 Rhagoletis pomonella | reverse complement strand
ACCCCATACCCCTGAACGGTACCTTTCTAATTCATTACGACAATGATACAGTAAAAATTAATGGAAACGAATTTTCCAACAAGGCCAGACTAACTAGCAATCCCCTGCCAGCTATACTTCAACCTTTTTCAAAAACTAACATACCGAAGAAATATTGTCCTTACAAATGCTAAAACAGCTCAACCTGAACAATATAAAACAAATTGGCAACGCGGAATCGGCAAGTCAATTAAAGCACGCCGTTTACATTAGCCTT
>NW_023477579.1:0-2771 GCF_013731165.1 Rhagoletis pomonella | reverse complement strand
CATACTCGTGATCAATGCCTCGCAGGTAACAAGGCGCTCGCAGCTTTTTTTCATGTATAAGTTGAAATTTTTTAAGAAATTATTGAATATTAAAAATATTTTACCTATTTACATAGATATGTATGCACATATGTATGTACCTACCTAGTAGATGGTCAAAATAGCACGCATCTATTCTTCTGTACATGAGAACATATCTATACATACACAAATAAATACATACATTTGTGGATATATGTATATATATACATATCTGCATGTGCATATACAATCCTTTACTCGAAATTCTTAGTTGATGCAATTTTTATCCCATAAATTTTTGCTGACCAAACAACCCGTTTGCCTGTCTAATCTCACTCCTCTCCTAATCTCCTAAACTAAAAAAAATCCTTTTAAACATAAAAAAATAGATCCTAACCACATCATTAAAAATCCAGAAAATAATACATATACATGTTATTATGTACTAGGGATGCAAAATGGAAATTTCAGATGGTACCTAATATCACAAAATAAATGTACCTAAATGAAACAGATTGTATCTATAAAAAAGTTACATCATTCATTTGTAGTTTTTTTTATAAATTTTATTTGAAACATGAATACAAAAGATATATGTACTTTAAACATGATTAGGTTTTTCAACTGAGCCTATATCTATAGACTATAGTCTATTGGGAATCGGAGAAGCATTGTTTTTGTCTAATTTTGACTACTGAAAAATATTGGAGAAAAAGACAAAAAACACACTTTGCGAAGTATACTTCTTTATCCAGCTTTTTATAAAACAACAGGAAGTCTGCTAATTTATCCGATTCCTTTTAATAGGTGCAGCAAATCTAGAGAATATAATCAATAAATATATATATTTCCAGAAATCAAAAAGCGAGTATGGGTCAAATATTTAACTGTAGTTCTCATCTAAAAATATGAAATTTGAAGACATCCTAGACACTGGACTGTATGGATGAATAAAGGCTGGTTTTCACAATGTAATATTTTTTGACAACAAAATTTTTTGACTTATTTATTTATCGATGATATTATGGGCCGAAAACTTACAAGTAGCCGCCTTAGCAGCGCATGTACACGCCTGAAGGCCTATTCTGATCTAAATCAAACCAAAGACCAATTTTTAGTCCCATTTGACAATGAAGGCCTATTCTGATCTAAATCAAACCATTTCACTCATTTGACCGCAAATGCCACTGAATTTGACTTAGTGAAAATCAGCGTTAAAATTAATAGAAAAAAATTTACGAAGCTAAGTAAAGTGTTAATTTTTCGTAGTGCCTGCTCTAAACTCAATGTAAAATGTTTAAGATAATACATAATATGGTTTTTTTATGTCTTCCTTTTGACCACTTTTCTCTAGAATTGTTTATTCTTCAAAATGAAAGCGAAACTTCTCCCGTACCTACAAGTAAATATATTAGCACGATAAAGGAAAAAAAACTAATAATGCATCTGATCAAAAGATGATTGTACCTAAAATCTAGTGACTGTACCTAATGTACCTTTAAGTCATCAAACGTCGGAAAAAGGTACAATTGTACCTACTTTTTCATCCCTGTTATGTACATGTGTTGTGGTATTACCAAATGACCTGTGTGCACAAACATAAATAAATATATCTGTGTACATATGTAGAATCTAAGCTAAGGTTTTTTAACCGAGATTCTTTTTAACGCATACTTTGTTATCGAAATAACGCAGTGTGCAATGCAGTTTTGCCTGATTTTCACAAACATATGTACATATGTATGTATGTAGATACATTAAGGCAAAATTAACCACTTGTTCTAAATATGACGCATATATGTATTAAAAAGAGTTTAGTTTGTGAAAATAGTTAAATTTAAATATGTGTATATGAACATATGTATGTATATATGTATGCGTACATGGAATAAAGAAATTTGGGCAAAAATTAGCGAAATGTTCATAAAAATTTTAAATCTTTTTTAGGGTATGGAATTTTGTGGCATAAGAAATTGTGTACAATAAAATGTAAGTTTGAAGTAGCTAGGTTAATTTTTGGCAATTTCTTGTTCGACAATTTTTTTGTATGGAGAAACTGAGCAACGCTTTCAACAGAAAGAATTGCAAAAATTCAACTGTATTTTTCGAATACTTCGCAAGTGTCACCAGTAATTTGCGAGCTCTGAAGGAATCATAAGCAAACACAAAATACCAATTGACTGCTGTTGCTGCCCGCTTGCAGAAGCTAGAAATTTCTCATTTTTCGACTGCGACTGCCGACACTTGCAAAAGCAAAGATATTACACATACATCGACTTGCGCCGCTGACCAAAATCAGAATGAAATCAAAATGAAAATTTTCAAACCAATGACTGCCGGAAGAACTGCGCATTCTGTCTGCAATCAGTTTCTGCTTGAGCTTCGACTGCGACTGTTAAACCAACGACTGCCAGCAGCTCTGCGCATTTTGTCGGCAATCAGTTTTTGCTTGAGCTTCGACTGCGACTGTCGTCTTGTCTCATAAGCGTAAGCACAAGCAATAAGTAAATTTTGAACAGTTACAATAAGTCGAAGCAGTGAAAAGCGAAAATTTTATTACTTTTGCTAGTTCGACTTAAGTTTTTTAAACACTGAGTAGAAGTAGCAACGACGGTCAATCAGCGAACAATTCATACGGATTCTGCAAATAGAATGCTAGCGTACTCAGACTCGACTTCATATATTTAAAGAAAAATTTTAGGACAGCATGAATGCTTCGGATGTGGGTAAGGGGATTCAAAGCGCGCTTG
>NW_023477578.1:0-2772 GCF_013731165.1 Rhagoletis pomonella | reverse complement strand
TATCACAACTAAAGCACAGACATTTTTTCACAATGCATGAACCTTTTTTTATTCTTTATAAAAATAGTTTATAATAAATATATGAAAAAACATAAAAATAAAATTGTTAAACTTTGTGCTAAACTCGGGAAAATTCAATAAATTTGCATACAAATTCGCAACGTTCAAATCAGACTTTTTATAAAAATTTTTAAAATGAAGTTTTTCAGCCTCTTAAATTTTGGTTGATTTTTGGTATTGTTTTTACTGAGAGTTTCTTCCATACAAACTATGTTCGATAATGCTTTTTATATGGAAGACACTGCAACACGGCAACTTCAGACTTGCACTTTATTAATTGGCTCAAAAGCTACATTTTCAAAATTTTTTTTAAAGATCTGATTAGAAATTGTGATCTGATGAAAGAGCCTCCGAGCCAATAATTTCGTACGGCACTGTACTTATAAGTACTCTAGGTTTCATGAAAGAAAAAAATTTAAGTACAAGATAACATTAAAATATCAGTCACATTTTTCTTTGCTGTTAACTTGTTTCAAAACTTCTGTCTTTTCCTTAATATAATTGTAAAACTCTGTGCACGCCATTTTGAACGTATTTAGGTACATATACTAATCATCAACTATTGCCTGTGCAAAGTTCAACTATCTCGAAATGTGACTATTTCACAAATTAAACCGGCGCACTGAGAGAAAGAAGTTTAGAATTAAAAAAGCGTGCTAAATTAAAAAAATACGCATATGAAAGAACACCAACCCAACTCCTAATACATTTAAGTATACAAATTTTAGTATTTAGTATAGAAATATTCAATTCAAACACGCCCATATTAAAATGAAGCGACTTGCAATAACCGATTGCTTTTTCATAATTAGGTTAAAAAAATATTTAAATTCCATGCTGGTTGTAATGGGAATTGAACTCTGACCGTCTGGAAATTAGCAAATTGTGGCCAGACATGTAAACGTGCATTTAAATGTTGAGTTGAGTCAACACCATGCGTGCGTGTTATGAAAGTTTTATTTTTAAATACGAATATTTTTAAACGATAATCAAATAGAAAATATTCATGTTTACTAAGCGTTATTTCCCTCAGTGAATTCATAACATTTTTCTGAATATTACAACGCCTTTTTTTCTCTTAGTGTAGTGATTTTTGAACTTTTATTCAAATTTGTGCAATCAAATCAAAAACCGGGACACTAAAACGAAACCCGGGACATTTTAAGGTTGGACTGGGACACCGGGACAAATAGTCTAAAACCGGGACATGTCCGGGAAAACCGGGACGTCTGGCAGCCCTACCTAAGCCCCCACCCCTTATTATGACCAAGCGTGGTATTTTGAAGATCCCCCTCCGCCTTCGTGGCTGAAAAACAACAAAGCCGCTTGAGCTGACAGCCTGCCAGCTGAGCTATTCAAGTACGTCGGCGAGGAGTTGATATGATGCATGCATCAACTCTTGTGCAGAATATGGTCAGATGAACGCATGCCCGACGACTGGAATTTAAGTGTGCTCTGCCCAATCCACAAGAAAGGTGACCCCGCCATTCGCGCCAACTACCGCGGGATCAGCCTTCTAAGCATAGGTTACAAGGTCTTATCGAGCGTATTGTGTGAAAGACTGAAGCCCACCGTCAATGAACTGATTGGGCCTTATCAGTGTGGCTTTAGACCTGGCAAATCTACCATAGACCAGGTATTCACAATACGCCAAATTTGGAAAAGACCCGCGAGAAAAGGATCGACACTCACCACCTATTTGTCGACTTTAAAGCCGCTTTTGACAGCACTAAAAGGAGTTGCCTATACGCCGCTATGTTTGAATTTGGCATCCCCTCAAAACTCATACGGCTGTGTAAAATGACGTTGAGCAATACCACCAGCTCCGTCAGAATTGGAAAAGACCTCTCCGAGCCGTTCGCCACAAAACGGAGTTTCAGACAGGGCGACTCCCTTTCATGTGACTTCTTTAATCTTATGTTGGAGAAGATAATAAGAGCCGCAGAACTGAACCGCTCAGGAACAATTTACTACAAGAGCGTGCAATTGCTGGCTTATGCCGATGACATCGACATCATCGGTAACAAAAACCGCGAAGTCTGTTCTGCCTTTTCCAAGTTGGATAGGGAAGCAAAGCGCATGGGTCTGGTGGTAAACGAGGACAAGACGAAGTATCTCCTGTCATCAAACAAACAGTCAGCACATTCGCGCCTTGGCACCCACGTCACTGTTGACAGTTACAATTTCGAGAAAGTAGAGAATTTCGTTTACTTGGGAACCAGCATTAACACCGATAATAATGTCAGCATTGAAATCCAACGTAGAATCACTCTTGCCAACAAGTGCTACTTTGGACTGAGTAGACAATTCAGGAGTAAAGTCCTCTCGACGTACGAAAACCGCTCTCTATAAGTCACTCATCATGCCCGTGCTGGTATATGGCGCAGAAGCATGGACAATGACAACATCCGATGAGGCGGCTCTTGGAGTGTTTGAGAGAAAGATTTTGCGGAAGATTTACGGGCCTTTACGCGTTGGCGACGGCGAGTACCGCAGACGATGGAACGATGAACTGTATGAGCTTTACAACGATATGGACATAGTGCAGCGAATTAAAATACAGCGGCTCCGCTGGCTTGGTCATGTCGTTCGAATGGACACCGACGCTCCAGCTCTGAAAGTATTCAACTCGGAACCCGCTGGTGGTAGCAGAGGAAGAGGGAGGCCCCCACTGCGATGGAAAGATCAGGTGGAGAAGGACTTGGCTTCACT
>NW_023477577.1:1838-2772 GCF_013731165.1 Rhagoletis pomonella | reverse complement strand
GAACATTTTAACAAGCAAGTTGTTGTTGCTTTCACAATTAAATTTTAGCATTAATATTTCAATTATTCAACTTGAATAGTTAGTCACATTTCTGTAGCGTACTCGGTTGGAAGTTTAAACAAAAACTTCCTTGTTTGGCACCCGGCAAAAAAATAAAATTAATTTAAGTGACTTTAAACAATAAGTGAAGTAACAAATAAAGTGAAACGAATGAAATAACTTTTAATAAAATTAATTTAAGTGACTCTAAACAACTACCGAAGTAACAAATAAAGCGAAGTGAACTTCTAAATGAAATTAAATAGAATAGTTTAAGGTAAGCAACCCTAAACAAATTAAACAAACGAACTTTGCTTGATAACTATTTAGACTATAATTTTATCAAAAATTATTGTAAAGAGGCCAATGAGCCCACCTTAATAATCAAAAATCATCAAAAATTATTGTAAAGAGGCCAACGAGCCCACCTTAATCATCAAAAATCAGCAAAAGCCAACCACACAAATATCGACTATACCACAACCGAGGAGTAGCCTAGCAGAGGCCTTAGTAGCACAGCAAAAAGGAATACACTCACGGGCATCAGCAGCAGAATGAGAACTCAATTACTTTTGTAAGTTAGTTAGATATTAGATAAAATCTTAGTTTTGGTTTCCATTTAAAAGAAGCACAATAAAATAAAATATAAATCGGGAATAGTAAACCACAAATCGTGAAAAAAATTTTTTTTTTTTTGTAGAATAAAATATAAAATCGTATTCTCCCTTGTGAAATAAAATATAAATCAGTAATAGTAAACCATAAATCGCGAAAAAAATATTTTTTCTTCTTTCTCAAAATGGCAAACCCAAATAACTTAATAAGACCATCGCTCTTAGGGAATGCTAACCCAACCCCAAATCCAAATCCAAACCCAAATCCAGTCCCAAACCCA
>NW_023477577.1:0-1828 GCF_013731165.1 Rhagoletis pomonella | reverse complement strand
TGCACTACAACCCTCACCCGAACTACAAAACCTAGTGAGGAGCCTAGGGACACAAATACTAACGACAGACGGACGGACTATAATTCAAGACATAGTAGGGACAGAGGCAAACCCAACACCGACTACTGACCAAACCATCGACGAACAGCACAGAAACAATCTCACGGAGATTGATAAGATCCCCGACGTGGTGAGATCGTTAAGAGAGTTCTCTGGGAAACCAGCAGAATTCAACTCGTGGAAAAAAAGCGTCGAAAGAATCCTTCATATTTACGAACACACAAGAGGGACTCCCAAATATTTTGGGATATTAAATGTTATAAGGAACAAAATCGTAGGTAGCGCTGATATCGCACTCGAATCCTATAATACCCCTCTAGATTGGAAGGCCATTTCAATGTGTCTCACGACACATTACGCCGATAAAAGGGACCTGGGTACACTAGAGTACCAAATGACAGGCCTAATCCAGGGCAGACAGTCAATTCAGGACTTCTACCAAAAGGTATATTGCCACCTATCCCTGATTCTGAACAAAATTGGATGTATGGAAGTAAGCCTGGAATCCATAAGACTTCTTACGGAAACGTATAGGATAAAAGCTCTGGACACATTTGTCAGAGGCCTTAACGGCGACCTTCCCCGACTGTTAGGCATGCGGGAACCGAAGGATCTTCCAGAAGCACTACATCTTTGCTTAAAGCTGGAAAACCAAAAATTCAGGAATGCTCACGCAAACCATCAGAATGGATTCGACAACTACAATATTAAACCACCACTGCCACCACAAAATTACCTAAAACCACCACAGTTCTATCCCGAACTGGCACACTTACCCCAACCTCAACAGCGATTTAATCAATTTCCTCAAAGGCCACAACAGTACCCCCAAGGATCAAATAGCGTCAGCAGACCACAATACCCTCAAGGACCAAATAACTTCAACGGACCACAATACCAATATGGACCAATCCGACAAGGTTTACAACAATACCCACAAGGATACCAACCAAACTACTACAATCAGCAGCAAACACAGCAGAATCAACGCTATAACCCACCTCCTAGGCCCACAGCTCAAAAGCCACAACCAAAACCGGAGCCGATGGATATAGATCCTAGCATCAGGACAAATGCCATAAACTACGCGAATAAACCAAATTTCAAATACGCTGGGAAAAGACAAGGCGACTCAAATATAACAAACCCGCCTATAAAAGCTCAACGCAATTACCATGTAACAACAAGCCCAGAAGAAGCCCAACCCTCACTAGACAATGAAGATAATACCCCACCCATAACCCACGAACACTACGCCGTCGAAAATTGCAAATATTATCCCTATGACTATGATTTCACCGACATCCATTTTTTAGAATAAGAAACTCTTCGTTACCCTACTTTAATTGCAGGACGAAGAGTGGAGAAATTTTAAAAATTTTCGTTGACACTGGGTCAAATAAAAATTACATCCAACCCCAGTTAGTAAAAAAGAAAATTCTAAACGATAAAATTTTCTCTGCAAATTCAGTAAGGGGCAAAATAGAAATTACCCATCACACGTACGTAAATCTTTTCTACTTGCCAAACATTAACCTAAAATTTTATCTTCTGCCATGCCTCGTTTTCTTTCATGCAATATTAGGTAATGACAGCTTGAAGGAACTGTCCGCAGTCATTCATACGAAGGAAAATTTTATGATCATCAATAATTCATTCAGAATACGCCTTAAGCAACTTTTTTCACAAGACGTCAACCATGTCCTCATACGAGACAAACATATGAATAACTTTCAAAAACAAACAATAAGCTCACTAGTAAATCGAA
>NW_023477576.1:0-2772 GCF_013731165.1 Rhagoletis pomonella | reverse complement strand
AGTGTACACACAACGCAACGTCGTCAAAACTTATCCAAATGGACTTAATTTCAATGTTTACCAGCAAATATTTCGCAAATGGACTAAATTTAGCGTGGTGAAGTGATTTTTGGTGAAAAAAAAAATGTGAAGGAAATTAAAATTTGAGGTTATGTGACCTCAAACACAATGAATCAGTGTAATGCAAATTTAAGAAATGTGCTGCACGAATTAAATTGCTTAAGCACAACGAAATTGAAAGTGAAATTTATCGGCGCTTTGTTAACTCGAGTAGCAAATCGAATGTGGCAAGTGGCAGAATACCAAAAATTTGTTGCAATATGTAGTGAGCCGGAAAGCAATGTGTGCTGCACTTTGATATTTAAGTTACTTATATGCCACTGTTCACTGTGATATGTGTAGGTTGCACGGTGCACCAATTACGAACTGTTAATGTCGATGGACACTATTCACTGCGGTTATTTGCACAAGTTCAACTTTTTTTTTTCTCACAAATCACTTCAACTCGCTTCAATTCACTTTGAGGTTATATGTGGTAATTTTTTTTAGTGCACTTGAATTTGTAACCACGTACCTTAGTTTCCTAGTAGCTGGTGAAACTGCTTGTGGGACGATGATGTTATCAGTGTTTTGCTGGTCCGTGGCACGAATTAGTGCGGCTGTGGCTGTAGCAGGATCGCTGTTATGTGCAGCTTGATTTGACCAAATTCCTTTTTCGTAGTAGTGGCTCAATTGCTTTTATACCCGAGCGCACTTGTGCACAAGGGTATTATAACTTTGTTCACATAACGGTTGTTTGTAACAGGCAAAACGAATCGAGATAGATATAGACAAATGTATACATAAATGATCAGAATGAAAAGAGAAATCGATTAAGCGGTGACTGTCTGTCCGTCCGTCCGTCCGTCTGTCCGTCCGTCTGTGCACACG
The DNA here is from genome assembly GCF_013731165.1 of Rhagoletis pomonella. NCBI lineage: Eukaryota > Metazoa > Arthropoda > Insecta > Diptera > Tephritidae > Rhagoletis > Rhagoletis pomonella. Next base: position 1,842 of record NW_023477576.1, on the reverse strand, counting down.
ATAACTCGAGTAAAAATTAAGATATCTCAACGAAACTTGGTACGTGTACTTCTTTCGAGCGTAGGACGGATGGCATTGAAAATGGGCAAAATCGGACAATAACAACGCCTACCTCCCATATAACGGTAATTTTCAGAAATACAAAAACAGCGATATTTTAGTAACTACTTAAGATAATTCACTCAAAATTGATATTTATAATAAATTTTAGACGAAAAATAGGAATATTAACAGTTTTTTGAAAATAGGCGTAGCCACGCCCACTTATGGTTACATGTGTATATCTTGGTAACCGCTGCATCAATTTATTCCAAACTTGGCGCAGTTGTTGGCCCTGGTACAGCATACCAAATGGCCGAAAATTTTTAAAATCGGACAATAACCACGCCCACATCTCATATAACGGTAATTTAGAGAAATACAAAATCTTCGATAAATCAGTAAAAATTAAAGCTAATTTATTCAAAATGATGGTTGCAACAATTCTTTGCCAGGAAATACGTTTATGATAAAATTTTGGAAAATGGGCGTGGCACCGCCCACTTATGATCACGTATATGTATCTCGCTAACCGTTCTAGCAATTTGTACCAAACTCGGTATGGTTATTGTGCTTGCCACATAAAAGTAAACCATTGAAAATTGTTGAAATCGGACTAAAATTACGGCCGCTTTTCATATAACGGTAAATTTCAGAAATGCTTGAAATTTCAATATTTTGAAATTTAAGGACGCTAGTTTACTTAAAATTTATACACGCCGGCTTATCATGTAGCGGTAGCTTTCGGAAAGGTGGAAAACATATATTTATTACTTGCGCCGGGTAGTTCATGTTCGGCTCCGCCCGAACTTAGACTTTCTTACTTGTTTGGGTTCGCTTTTTCTTCTAATGTGGACTGTAAGTTGGTTTCACAGCTCCTAAGGACCAATAAAAACGTCAATGTGACGCAGTGCGGCTCAAGTTTGGTGCGCAAAGTGGTCACAATGAGGTTTGAAAAATGAGGAAAAAGACAAATAAAACTCGTTTTAGTTTAATGGTTTTATTAATTGTCCAAGTATTTTGAAGTGATGTATATATGTTGGTTTACAATGGTTTTACCTGAACCTAATGTGGCCTGGTAGCTGCAGTTCTTTCTCCTTGGTCTCCCGATGAAAAAGTGAAAAATTTAAAGCCGTGATTTTCGTTCGAACCGCCGGACAAAGAAAAGACGTTGAGGGGAAATTCAATGAATGATACTTTATCCGGCGGGAAACTTAAACTAACGGCGCGAATATAATATATATACATGTGTACAAGTATGCATGCATAAATGTACACATATGTGAATGACACATTAGGGTGGTGCATTATCTTCTGGAAATATTTAGGCTTAAGGCCTAAACACCGGATTAACTTGCTTTGTGTGCACAGGAAGATTCCAGCATAAATGAATTAATCATTAATTAATCCATTAATTAATTAATTAATTCTACTTGATCAAATTAAGAGTTAATGATTAAAAATTCATTTTTTTGAATCGCGGTCAAGATTAGCTGTTTAGGCAGATTAAAATTAATCATGATTAACTGTAATCAGATTGAATTTAATCGAATTAACTAATTGATTAAAAAATCAATCGACTAATGCCAACATTGATTTCACATAAATAACTCTATACCAAGTTCCAGTTTCCTCCCACAAATACTTCCAGAGATATGTATGTAATATGAAAATTCCAGTTTGTATGGGAGGGGCATTGAGTTATCGGAACTACTTTCAGTCTAAAACCATCCTTCCGAAATCTGTAGTAAGTGTGCCAAATTTCGTTCTGATCGGGAAACCGGTTAAGGAAGTAGCCTATTT
>NW_023477575.1:0-2772 GCF_013731165.1 Rhagoletis pomonella | reverse complement strand
TACCGCCACAGGAACAACTAGCTTGCCAAACCATGTTGTTTTTTGGAAATTTGGACTTCATTTTTAGCTTACAGCTTTCAGGGGCATCTTGACGACTTGCAGCAGTATACAAATCTTGACCTGCAATATATTTTGAATTTTTAAAGCAGTAGGTTTCGTAGTCCATAACGATGCAATTGTATTTTTTAATTTAGAATTCATACAACTTCCGACTGCGGGATTTCGCTGTAACATTCTACTTTGCGCCTCGGTCTGGCGCTTTTTGATCTGTAGAACATCTCAGTGAAGCTTTTCGCTTTGCCTTTTGTACGAAAAACTGCTATATTCGTACGGATTTTGCAACATAACGCGACAATACCTTCGGATCTCGCGAAAACGCACTGAGGACCTTCCGAGCACTGTTTTTATCACTTTGACCATGCCAACCCCCGCTCCCTGGTTCTCTCGTAACTGCCAGGCCTAATTTGTACCGATTAAAACCCTGTAAACTGTAGAATAGTGTAATCTTTAATTTTTAGCAATTTTACTTGTACTTAAGGCCGGATCATTTAAAAACTCGTGCAAAATGGTTTGTCTCGTTTCTAACTCGGTTGCCATTTTTAGCTCAACTAGGAATCAAATTCAAATAAAATTTCTTCTACGTCCAACTAAGGTCATGGTCAACTTATGGTATTTAAATTTCAAAATATTGAAATAGTTTTGTGTAAGTTATAAGCTTCCCAAAGAGTCGCAGTTTTGGCGTGTTCACCCTTAAGTAGTTTTGTTTACATATCTGTACATAAAATACTTTAAACTTTTTCTACTTCCCAGAAAATATATTATACAAATCTTTGATGTAAAAAATTAATTCGCTTAGGTAAATATACATACATAAACACAAAATTAAAAATATGTACATATGTGTACATACAATAAAAGTTGGCTCTTTATTTCCGGGCTGGGACGTGTACCGTCGTGCCGGGCCGGGCCGGACCCCACTAAAATTCTTAACGTGCGGGCTCGTGCGTGTTTTTGAAAGTTGATTTTACACTCGTGCCGGGCCGGGCCTGAAAATTTAGGCCCGTGCCCATCTCTACCCCTTACCGCTGGTAAGAAATACAGAAGAAGAAGGAGAGTGTTATATGAGAGTCTTTACGATTCTCATCTGTTTATTAAATACTAGCAGACCCGGCGAACTTCGTCCCGCCCAAAATATTTATATATTTTATTGAAACTTTTTGGTCCAACATTTTCACCAACAATTCACGTTTACGATTTTCATTGGCACATTAGTCTGCTAAGATTAAGGTTTGGTGGTCATTTGCCGCTTTAAATAACCTAAAGAAAGTGTTATATCCGTTCTTGAAATTCTCCAGTTGTGCGGCATTTCGTAGCACGGTTATTCGCAAAGCGAAATAAATTTTTTCCTCTTCACTCCCTGGCGGCAACATTGACCCGGTTCTATAGTGAATGTCCTAGAAGCTTTACAGTATAGTAGGTGGCAATTTCAAAATGGGTGCGAATCATTGTTCTACAGAAATGCAATATACATATACTTATTTCAGACGAAATACCTTAAAAGTTTGAACGCATAATAATATTGGAAAATCACATCCATTGGGCCAATTGCAACGCAGGAGCGTTCGATATACTCAATGGTGCAACAGGTCGATTTAATCTGACCTTCACGGCCCCTTTTCTCACTTAGCTATTTTTAGTAATAGCTCGACTTCAGCACCACTTGGAAGCACGTTTTTGCAATAGTATTGCATACATATTTAAAACATTAGCCAAATCGGATCATAAATAAGATTTTTAGTAATAACTCAACTACAGCGCCAACTGTCGGATTAAATTGTGAAACTAAACCATCCAGAGACCCACTCAAATACACAAAAAGTTTCGTTAAAATCCGTACAACCATTTAGGAGGATTTCACTCACAAACACACCTACTGTAGGTGTGTTGAATAAAAAAATTCATTCAAAGATAGCTAAAGGTCGGTACGTTTGTAGGCCTCACACCCCTTTTCAAATAGCCCAAATTTTCTCCATGAGTATGGGCTTGATTTCAACTATATACATATCTCCATACGAAGTTCCAGTACTGTACCATGAATACTTTCAGAGATATGCAGTATAAAAATATGATTTTATGAGAGGTGCCACGCTCCCCTTTCCAACAGCTGCCCTCTTTCTTCATGAGTATGCGATTGATTTCGTATATCTCCATACCAAGTTCCAGAACTCTACCATGAACACTTCCAAAGATAGGCAGTATGAAAAATTCGGTTTGTATGGAAGATGCCACGCCCCCTTTTCCAATAGTTCCAATTTTTCTCCAAGAGTATGCGATTTATTTCGTACATCTCCATACAAAACTCTAGAACTCTACCAAAAAATTTCCAGAGATAAGCAGTATGAAAAATTCGGTTTGTATGGGAGATGTCACACCCCTTTTTGCAATGGCTAAAATTTTTCTCCAAGGGTATGCGATTGATTTCGTATATCTCCATACCAATTTCCAAAACTCTACCATGCACAATTTCAGAGATATGTAGCATGAGAAATTCGGTTTGTATGGGAAGTGCCACGCCCCCTTTACATATAGATTTTTTTTTCAGCCTAAACCCATCCTTGGGACACGTGCGGCAGGTGGCAGTTGCAAAAAAATCGGTTCAGCCGCTCTCGAGCCTTGCGAAAACTAACAAACGGCTTTCTAAACATATATTAGTTGAGATATATTATAATTATATTTTGACAGTATCCGTTGTTTCTGATTGGCGCAAAAAAA
>NW_023477574.1:0-2772 GCF_013731165.1 Rhagoletis pomonella | reverse complement strand
CTTACATTGAACATCAAAACAAAGAAAATATAACAAAAACACACTGATATTGACTTCTTTACATTTAAGTGTACTTCTGCTCGTCTGTTCTCCTATTGCACGTTATTGCTGTCCGGTATGCGCAATTTATATTGTCGACGTCTTCCTTGAAATTCATTGCATGCTGTATTTTTTGTTGTATTCGCAAGCTTTCTAATGTTAGTCTCGTTCTGTATTTGTTCTCCACATCTAATATTTTCGCGTTTTCAAAGTCTGCTGTATGTCCACTATTCGTTAAATGTTGTGCTAATGCAGTCGTTGTCTTCTTATTTCTCGCATCGGTTTTATGTTCGCTTATTCTAACACCGAGAGCGTGCTTCGTTGTGCCTATGTATATTTTATTGCATGCTTCGCCAGCCTTACCATTGCATGGGCTTTCGTAAACCCCGTTGTGTTGTTGTTCTTTGTTTATTTCGTCTTTTATTTTGCTAAAAATTCTATTGATCGTGCTATGTGGCTTATGTGCAGGCATGGGCAGAGAGTTAGCAGGTGCTAAAAGAGCGTAAGCGTTGCGTGTACGTATACAAGCGAGAGCGCATCGATGAGAACACGACAGCATGCAAAATGAATTAGGTACACTAACACATGCTCACTTTTAGCTCACGCTTGTTTGTGGTAGTGCCCACCTCTGCTTATGTGCAAAGGTAATGTTTTTGTTTTTGAGGGATGCTTTTTTGTATTGTTTTACTCTCCGTTAATCCTTGTATATATGTGACGCCTGTGTACCTTTTGTTGTTTGTAGTTTCGGGTTGAGTGTTTAAATTCGCTGCTTTTGGTTTGTTTTTTTGCTGTTGCTATCAACCCCTCAATAGCTTTGTGTGGATACCCGTTCTTATGCAATATATTTCTAATTTTCCTGCCGTTGTCTTTTCTGAATTCCTGGCCACTTAATGCGTAGATTTTGTTGATGAAATTGATGGCCGTATTTTTCTTTTGCGTCCACGGGTGGTTGGAATGATAATTGATCATTCTGGAGGATGCTGCAGATTTCGCATACCAATTCGTTTTTATTATATTGTTTGAACGGTGAACTTCTACATCTAGGAAGGCTAACTTATTTCCGTCTTCTACTTCTGTAGTGAATTGGATTTTGCTGCGTTGCGAATTAAAAACTTTTAAGATTTCTTCTACGTCATTTTTCTTTACGATAGCGAATATGTCATCTACATACTTGTTTATGTATTTGACATATATGTCCTTAGTTTTAAGTTCAGCGATGCTGTCGTCAAGTATTTTGTCTAAAACAATGTCGGCTACAGTTGGCGATAAGGGATTCCCCATTGGCATTCCATGAACTTGTTGATAGTATGTTCCATCATATAAAAAGTAATTATTATCTCGTAGGCAGAATTCTAAGGTCGTTAAAAATTGCTTTCTTCAATACTAATGTTTTTTAATCTGTCTTTAAGTTGGAACGAATTGTGGACATTGTATTCGTGGGAAACGATTTCCTTAAGTGTTTGTCCTATAAATTTGGAGAGTTTGTAGCATGGTACGTTGGTAGAGGCAGAAATTGGTCTTAGCGGTGTATTTTCTTTATGTATCTTCGGAAGTCCATATAGTCTTGGTGCTGTAGCCGCAGTGCATGTCAATTGGTATTTTTTATGATTGTCAATATTTTTCTGTTTGTATAAGTCATTAACTATGTTGTTGTTTCTTCGTAGCAATTTTTGTGTAGGGGTCCATTCGAACAGTTTTATAGGTATCCCGGTCGCTTAGAAGACCTTTCATTTTTTCCTTATATTCCATCTTATCCATCATTACCGTTCTATTTCCTTTATCCGAGTTTGTGATCACGACAGAGTCTTTGTGTTGTTTTATTAATCGCCTTGTATCTTCATATATTTTTAATATGAATTTTTCTTTTGGGTCATTCTTCAATTTGTTTTTGAATGTATTAATTTTAGAAGCTATCTTGCATCTTGCACTGTCTTTTTCTCTTTCGTCTTCTATTGTCTGTATTCTTTGCTCTATTTCTGCAATCAGGTGTACCGGTGAGAAAGTTTTCCTTGTTACTGGTAGCGCAAACTTTTTGCCTAAGGAGAGGACCCATCTAGACTCTCTAGGAATATGGATATGAGTTTTGTTTATAAACCAATCCTCGTTAAATATAAACCCGGATCTTTCAAAATTTCTGTCAATTTGTTTCTGAAGTTTTTCTTTGAGACCCTTTTCTGTCGATGATGCGATATCTTTTGAAAATTGCTTTTGATTTTCTGTTACCATTTTGAAATCTGTATCTTGTACTTTTTCCCGGAGATCTTTCTTTATGTGTTCCATATTAGTACGTACTATTTTAATTTGAATATTCGCTTCTTTAATTTCCAAGTTTAAAATTTTTCATCGTGAACTGTCCCTCAATTTTTTCTAATTCCTTTTTTTGTAACGTCTAGTTGGAAACCATGTTTAAATCTATTTGCTTTACCTTTCAAATGTGGTGGTGTTATCCCAAAATCTTTACACTGGAGTAGAAATTTTAGTCTTTGTTGTTGTTTTGCTAATTTCTTGTGGTTTTTGTTGTGCTGTTTAATAATGTAGCAGGTGTCCTCTCCATATTTAAGTCTGATGTGTTGGAAAAAATACTTCATGTTTTGTTTTTTATGTTCTGTGTAATTATTTTTTCGGTATTTTGCTCTCCGAAAGAAATTAGTTGTTATGTCTCTAGGGCCAATTTTTAAATTTCCTATGGGGTAGTTTAAGGAGCTTTTCGGCCGGTTTAAAAAAAAAGCAAAC
>NW_023477573.1:0-2772 GCF_013731165.1 Rhagoletis pomonella | reverse complement strand
TTGGTCATCGTTAGCATTTATTTAACAATCCAGCGATACGAGCCGAGAGATTTGGGAAATCCCTCAAGGTTTCAAGGATAATCGTAACAATTGGTGTCAGAAGTGGGATTGTTAAATAAATCCCGAAGGATAAACTACTGAAAATGGCGAAAATTCAGGACTTAAAGGTTGAGGAACTAAAACAGGAAGTGGAAAAGCGTAATTTGGCCACCTCCGGAAGAAAAGTGGAATTATTATCCCGTTTGCGGGAGGCTATGGAAGCTGAAGGCATCGACGTGGACAAATACGACTTCCAGGGTAAATCCGACGATGCATCCGCAAAGGACGAACAGAAGGATGAGGCTGCATGTTCCTCGAAGGATGTGCAACAGACATCCGGGAAGGTTGAAGAACAGCAAAAGGCTCCTTCGTCATCAACAGTTATGGACATGAACACGTTACTGGCTGCCATGTCACAGATGATGCAAGCACAGGATACACGCATGTCAGAGATGTCATCACAGGTGGCATCCCAGATGCAAACGCTGGAGACACGTATATCTTCAGAGGTATCAGCGCAGGTGTCATCCCGGCTAGAAGCTCAGCTACTGGCACAAGAGACACGCATATCATCCCAGCTGGAAGCACAGGATGCAAAAATTACAAAAATACAGGACAAAATCGAAGAGAGACAGGAGAAAGTCGAGACAAAGGTAGAGGAGTTGGAAGGTCGTCTTCGTGATTTACAGTTGAATCGTCCAGCTACTTCGACGAGCGCACCCAAGGTAAAAACCCCATCCTTTGACGGCACGATTCCTTTCCAGGTCATTAAGCTCCAGTTCGAAAAAACGGCTGCAGCGAATCATTGGAGCATGGAGGATAAACCCGTTGCACTATTCGTTGCATTGAAAGGACCTGCAGCTGAAATCTTGCAGACTATTCCCGACTGTGAAAGGAACAGTTACGATGCGTTGATGAGTGCTGTGGAGAGACGTTACGGTAGCGAGCACAGGAGACAGATTTACCAGATGGAGCTGGAGAATCGCTGCCAGAAATCCAACGAGACTTTACAGGAATTCGCCTCTGAGATTGAAAGGCTGGCTCATTTGGCAATTGGAGACGCATCTGGTGAGCACCTTGAAAGGGTAAAAATCCAGAGGTTCATCAACGGAATGCGGGACATGTATGCCAAGCGAGAGACGTACGCGGATCCAAAGGCAACATTTGCTGAAACCGTCTCGTATGCTCAGACGCGTGAAACGGCGGCGCTCCTAAGTAGACCAGCCTACAAAGCACATCGTGTGGAAGTGGAAGCACCGGAAGACACAAATGAAATGCTGAAGAAGATTATCCAACTGCTGGGCGAGAAAAAGCATGGCTCTGGCAAATGTTTTAGATGTGGAAAGCCAGGCCACTTCGCCCGCGATTGCAGCGCAAATTCCAGTGGGCTCAACAATTCAGCAGGACGCAAACGCAGGGCTGAGAGAGACGAATCCAACACTCCAATCAGTCGTTAAACTAAAACGTGCCAGCAGGAAGGCCCGCGTGCTGGCTCCAGAAGTTGAAGGGCCCATAATCTCCGTCTCCCAAATTGGCCGGAATGCGAGCAACCTCACTATTGGTGGATGTGTGAATGGGCAGGAAAGAGTACTGACAGTGGATACTGGAGCGACACATTCCATTATTCGACCGGATTTGGCCACTTTTTATGTAAAGCCACTACCTGGAGCAAAGCTGCAGACTGCAACTGGTGAATGCACCCAAGTGTTAGGAGAAGTACCATGCGAGGTAATAATCGACGATGTGGCCTCGTACACTAAGTTTATAGTGGCAGACATTGTGGATGAAGTCATCATCTGCGTGGATTTCTTACTTGGCCAAGGCATGAAGATTGACCTCCAGAGAATGATCCTGACAGATCGTCACACGGAAGTGCCACTTAGGGTTGGTTACGACAGCCAGTGCTGCAGCAGAAGGTTAGTCTTAGAGGAAGTGTCGAAGATTCCACCAGACCCAGAAGCGATTAGTTGGGCGGAGGTTGGCAGTGATGGAGACGGAGTGGTTTCGTCAGGAGAAGGAAGCGGTTCACCGATACGGGAAAAGCGTGACGGTTCCGCCAGCTCAGTGAAGAAGAGGTCGCAACAAGGAAGTGGTCAGGGCGAGCCAGGCAGTGTTTCCGGCAGGAGGAAAGCCACTGAACCACGTTGCAATGGTGATACGCCGGTGGGCGGAAATGGAAGCGGCTGTGGAAGCAGTAGGCGCGCTTTGGAGTGTCCCGAAAGAGGTGGTCGGCAAAGGCGAGCAGTTAAGCCGGAAGCCAAGGTTGAAATTATACATGTCCGGTCAATGAAGTTAGCATCGGCGGAAGAGCGAGACACGAAACGTCGACGGAAGTTTCAGCGTAAGGATCCGGATGTAGCAAGATGTGCTAAAGGCAGTGCAGCACGAAGGCGGGAGTCTGGGTGTCAAGGACAGATGATGCGGCATAGATCTGGCGAAAAGGGTGCCCATGAGAAGAGACATGGTCTGGTCACCACCAGTGGCCGGCAGAAGCACGACCATGTGAGATGGTGCACCACCGGAGATAAGCTGGAACCAATGTCCAGTAACGCATCGAGCCGAGAGGAGCTACAGGAAGGTGATTCGTTGTTGTTGCACATGCCGCAGCCGAAGAAAGGCTTCACCTCCGAACAACATCGTAACTGGAAAGGTCCGTATAGGATTGACAAACGGCTGAAGGACGCAATGCATCGAATCCAGACAATGGGGAGACCGAGGACCAAGATGAAAGTG
>NW_023477572.1:0-2772 GCF_013731165.1 Rhagoletis pomonella | reverse complement strand
TAGGAAGTGTCAATTGTCCCCCGTTGCATCCCTTTGGCTCTAGTTCCGAACCAGTTCTAAATTCGACAGATAAGATCTAGTTCGTTTTGCATCCCTTTTTCTATAGTTCCGAACCAGTTCCAAATTCGACAGATGAGATCTAGTTCGTTCTGCATCCCCTTTTCTTTAGTTCCAAACCAGTTCCTAATTCGACAGATGAGATCTAGTTCGATCTGCATCCATTTTTTATACTTCCCAACCTGTTATAAATTCGTCACCTTAGATCTATATTTCTAATCAGGCTTGTCGAAACATTTCCCTTCTAAATTAAATACGATCGGTTGAAGGAAGGACAATACAATCACAAATGTTTAAACGCATTTATTACAAATTTATAAACCACATTAGTAGTAGTAGTAGTATTAAACTTAAGTAGTAAGTAAAAAAAAAGTGCGTTCTGCTTAAAAGTAAAAATATTAGTTCACTTTGTCTTACTTGTCTAAATTTAAGCATATTGATTTTTAAGTAAATTCAGTTCTTTTTAAGCTTATATGTATATGAAGTACTTCCAAAGTTTTTGTCGTACTTAACTTAAATAAGATATACAGTCAGTCAATAAAGTTTAGGTACAGTGAAGTTTTTACAATACCGACAACTATTTTTTAAATATTTTATTTTCTCCTAATTTTCTATAAAAATATGGTTAAAAACCTTATGGTCAAACCTTGTGCATAATTAAAGAAAACTGCGAATTTCCATCCAAGTATTGCGATTTACACTCTTTAGAAAAAAGTTAAGTACTCAGTTATTAGCCCATTCAATTTTAGTATAACAAAGTGCAAGTTTGAGGTAGCTAGGACTTACCATTGATATTTAGCAATTTTTTTTTGTTTGGTAAGTCTTAGCTTCCTCACACTTGCACTTCATTATACTAAAATTGAATGGACTAAAAAACTTTTTCTAGAGAGCGTAAATAGGAAGTGAATTATTTTAATGAAATTTTGCAGAATTTTCTTAAATTTTGCACAAGGTTTGGGTCTCTGATTTTTGTTGTAGAATTGACCATATTTTTATAAAAAATTACCGAAAACTAAAATATTAAAAAAATAGTTGCCCGTATTGTAAAAAATTCGTTGTACCTATACTTTATTGACTGACTGTATGACTGTAGCTGTGGTGGATTGCATAAAAAAACTTAATTTGTCTTTTCTTAAAAACAGGTAGCTCTGGTGGCTTGCATTTTTAAATAAATTTAGTGAGAAAGTGGTAATTATTTTGACACTTTTTTTAAATGCCTCTTTTTCTGCAACTGCATTGCCTTTCTCAATTGTCCTTCAGGATCTTGGCCTTTGTTTATGGATTCACTAAGTATAATGATTATTAATCATTACAAAAACTATACCACCGTGATAACCGACGTATCCTTTTGAGAGGTAGCCGCACACTTATAAAAGGAATAAGACCCAAAATTTCAGTAGGCTGCGTCTTTATGGCCTTTTCAGTTTTATAAATTATCATTATTTTTAAGTGGAAAAATAAAACTGAAATTAATGATAATCTCTGCGCGAAAAAATAAAAATCATAAAATAATCAATATTTGTAATCCCAAAAATTGAAATAAAATAATAATTATTTCCGTTTGAGCGAAAAAATAAAACTCAATAATAATTCATAAAATAATGATTAAATGCTGTTTAAATTATTTTACTCATAATGATTACCTTCCCTGCTTTTAAAATTTAAAATAGAATAGTTTAGTGAAAGTACCACATTTCACTGCTTTTGGACTGGTGCGGAACTAGTTACTATCGGAATGGTTCGTTTCTGGCAATAAAGAACTAGTACTGAACTAGAAATCTGGTTCACTAGTTCGTGTTATCCCTACAGGGTAAAGTCAGCAAAATTTCCTTATTTCATTGTCCTAAAATTTTATACGAAATATTAGTATTAAAAGCCACTTCGCTCTCAGCAAAACATAACGACTTTGTTGAAGTACATAGAACATTTTTGTATGTAAATAGAAGACATTTTATTAAAAAAAACAACGATGTATGACTTTTTACATTTTTTTCTGGGAAATTTATGAAAGCAGCACTACATGGTAAGCCGGGGTGTATCAATTTTGAGTAAATTAGCGTCCTTAAATTTCGAAATATTGAAGTTTCAAGCATTTCTGAAATTTACCGTTATATGAAAAGCGGCCTCAATTTTAGTCCGATTATATATATATGTGATCATAAGTGGGCGGTGCCACGCCCATTTTCCAAAATTTTATCATAAACGTATTTCTTGGTTAAGAATTGTTGCAAGCATAAATTTTGAATAAATTAGCTTTTATCGAAGATTTTGTATTTCTCTAAATTACCGTTATATGGGATGTGGGCGTGGTTATTGCCCGATTTAAAAAATTTTCGGCCATTTGATATGGTGTACCAAGGCCAACAACTTTGCCAAGTTTGGAAGAAATCGGTGCAGCGGTTACCAAGATATACACATGTAACCATAAGTGGGCGTGGCTACGCCCAATTTCCAAAAATTTATAATATTCTTATTTTTCGTCTGAAAATTATTGTAAATCTCAATTTTTTGTGAATTATCTTCAGTAGTTACTAAAACATCGCAGTTTTCGTATTTCCGTTACCGTTATATAGGAAGTGGGCGTGGTTACAGTCCGATTTCGCCCATTTACCCAATACCAACCTACCTTGGGTTAATAGAAACCTACATACCAAATTTCGTTGAGATATCTCAATTTTTGCTCGAGTTATCGTGTACACGGACGGACGGACAGAC
>NW_023477571.1:0-2772 GCF_013731165.1 Rhagoletis pomonella | reverse complement strand
TAGGAAGTGTCAATTGTCCCCCGTTGCATCCCTTTGGCTCTAGTTCCGAACCAGTTCTAAATTCGACAGATAAGATCTAGTTCGTTTTGCATCCCTTTTTCTATAGTTCCGAACCAGTTCCAAATTCGACAGATGAGATCTAGTTCGTTCTGCATCCCCTTTTCTTTAGTTCCAAACCAGTTCCTAATTCGACAGATGAGATCTAGTTCGATCTGCATCCATTTTTTATACTTCCCAACCTGTTATAAATTCGTCACCTTAGATCTATATTTCTAATCAGGCTTGTCGAAACATTTCCATTCTAAATTAAATACGATCGGTTGAAGGAAGGACAATACAATCACAAATGTTTAAACGCATTTATTACAAATTTATAAACCACATTAGTAGTAGTAGTAGTATTAAACTTAAGTAGTAAGTAAAAAAAAAGTGCGTTCTGCTTAAAAGTAAAAATATTAGTTCACTTTGTCTTACTTGTCTAAATTTAAGCATATTGATTTTTAAGTAAATTCAGTTCTTTTTAAGCTTATATGTATATGAAGTACTTCCAAAGTTTTTGTCGTACTTAACTTAAATAAGATATACAGTCAGTCAATAAGGATTAGGTACAGTGAAGTTTTTACAATACCGACAACTATTTTTTAAATATTTTATTTTCTCCTAATTTTCTATAAAAATATGGTTAAAAACCTTATGGTCCAAACCTTATGCATAATTAAAGAAAACTGCGAATTTCCATCCAAGTATTGCGATTTACACTCTTTAGAAAAAAGTTAAGTACTCAGTTATTAGCCCATTCAATTTTAGTATAACAAAGTGCAAGTTTGAGGTAGCTAGGACTTACCATTGATATTTTGCAATTTTTTTTTGTTTGGTAAGTCTTAGCTTCCTCACACTTGCACTTCATTATACTAAAATTGAATGGACTAAAAAACTTTTTCTAGAGAGCGTAAATAGGAAGTGAATTATTTTAATGAAATTTTGCAGAATTTTCTTAAATTTTGCACAAGGTTTGGGTCTCTGATTTTTGTTGTAGAATTGACCATATTTTTATAAAAAATTACCGAAAACTAAAATATTAAAAAAATAGTTGCCCGTATTGTAAAAAATTCGTTGTACCTATACTTTATTGACTGACTGTATGACTGTAGCTGTGGTGGATTGCATAAAAAAACTTAATTTGTCTTTTCTTAAAAACAGGTAGCTCTGGTGGCTTGCATTTTTAAATAAATTTAGTGAGAAAGTGGTAATTATTTTGACACTTTTTTTAAATGCCTCTTTTTCTGCAACTGCATTGCCTTTCTCAATTGTCCTTCAGGATCTTGACCTTTGTTTATGGAATCATTAAGTATAATGATTATTAATCATTTCAAAAACTATACCAGCGTGATAACCGACGTATCCTTTTGAGAGGTAGCCGCACACTTATAAAAGCAATAAGACCCAAAATTTCAGTAGGCTGCGTCTTTATGGCCTTTTCAGTTTTATAAATTATCATTATTTTAAGTGGAAAAATAAAACTGAAATTAATGATAATCTCTGCGCGAAAAAATAAAAATCATAAAATAATCAATATTTGTAATCCCAAAAATAAAAATAAAATAATAATTATTTCCGTTTGAGCGAAAAAATAAAACTCAATAATAATTCATAAAATAATGATTAAATGCTGTTTAAATTATTTTACTCATAATGATTACCTTCCCTGCTTTTAAAATTTAAAATAGAATAGTTTAGTGAAAGTACCACATTTCACTGCTTTTGGACTGGTGCGGAACTAGTTACTATCGGAATGGTTCGTTTCTGGCAATAAAGAACTAGTACTGAACTAGAAATCTGGTTCACTAGTTCGTGTTATCCCTACAGGGTAAAGTCAGCAAAATTTCCTTATTTCATTGTCCTAAAATTTTATACGAAATATTAGTATTAAAAGCCACTTCGCTCTCAGCAAAACATAACGACTTTGTTGAAGTACATAGAACATTTTTGTATGTAAATAGAAGACATTTTATTAAAAAAAACAACGATGTATGACTTTTTACATTTTTTTCTGGGAAATTTATGAAAGCAGCACTACATGGTAAGCCGGGGTGTATCAATTTTGAGTAAATTAGCGTCCTTAAATTTCGAAATATTGAAGTTTCAAGCATTTCTGAAATTTACCGTTATATGAAAAGCGGCCTCAATTTTAGTCCGATTATATATATATGTGATCATAAGTGGGCGGTGCCACGCCCATTTTCCAAAATTTTATCATAAACGTATTTCTTGGTTAAGAATTGTTGCAAGCATAAATTTTGAATAAATTAGCTTTTATCGAAGATTTTGTATTTCTCTAAATTACCGTTATATGGGATGTGGGCGTGGTTATTGCCCGATTTAAAAAATTTTCGGCCATTTGATATGGTGTACCAAGGCCAACAACTTTGCCAAGTTTGGAAGAAATCGGTGCAGCGGTTACCAAGATATACACATGTAACCATAAGTGGGCGTGGCTACGCCCAATTTCCAAAAATTTATAATATTCTTATTTTTCGTCTGAAAATTATTGTAAATCTCAATTTTTTGTGAATTATCTTCAGTAGTTACTAAAACATCGCAGTTTTCGTATTTCCGTTACCGTTATATAGGAAGTGGGCGTGGTTACAGTCCGATTTCGCCCATTTACCCAATACCAACCTACCTTGGGTTAATAGAAACCTACATACCAAATTTCGTTGAGATATCTCAATTTTTGCTCGAGTTATCGTGTACACGGACGGACGGACAGAC
>NW_023477570.1:0-2772 GCF_013731165.1 Rhagoletis pomonella | reverse complement strand
AGTTTGCGTTGATATGACCAACCTCTGAGTTCGCGGAAAAACGTTCATTGGGCCAAAGTTCGTTTGAAAATGGTTTGCTTGGCGGCATTGAGGGCAGAATTTAACGACTACAGATTAGTTCTCTTTCCGGCCAATGCTGTTTCCAGGAATATTCTGTCCCCGGGAACCCAGACTACATTATTTATGCATCGCGTAGCCAAATCGTGTGGACCCATTCTTCATTGAATATTTACCTTCGAACGGCTCTTGTTACACTTTAGATTTTAAAACGAAGCCTTCAGAGTAGACGTTGATAGAGTAATCTATTACAGAAAAGCAGCCTTCTGTTTATCTCTGAATTGAATTTAGAAGGCACTACAGTACTCCGGTAGACTCAGTTTTATGCTTACAAGTAGTTATTCCGAATATACGTTACGGTCAACTTTATTATTTAGCGCAGAACCACCTTGAAATGGGACTAGGGGATTCTTGCTGAAAACTTGTTATCAAAGTAGGCAGGTAAAATGTTTGTTGACCTAGTTTCATTTACGCTAGACTGGAGTTTGTCGTGATAAGCACTCTTTCCATTTTAGTTTTTAACATATTTTTGGTCAGCGTTCGTTATAACACTGTAACTCCGAAGAGAAGAATGCTCTTTACTTCAGCTGGTGTACAATATGTGGCTAAAAGCTCCTGTTTTGAATATAACGGTTCCGGTAAAGCGCGCAGAACATGAATATATCGTCGCTTAGCGCGCAGTACCTCGTATCCGCCAAATGCAATACCACGTATGAAAACTTACTTTCATAAAAACTGTTGAAAGAATTTCTAACCGAACTTACTAAATAGAGTCTTATTCTATAATTACTGCCCATTAAATTTACGGAGTAGGCACCCATTGAGATGGGGTAACCAAAACTGATTTTTGATGATTGTTAAAGATAATTCCGATACTTCTATTTTAATTTGATCTCCAAGATCTTTTTTTTTAGCTCTGATCCAATACTTTTCGTGTAAAATCCTGTAAAAATGTAAAACAGCAAAATTACTCTCTGAAGTAAATTACTCCTGTAAAAACGCCAACCAGTGATCGCTTGACAATTTGCATGATTTTACCAGAAGGAAAAGTTCGGATAAAATCTTGCAACTTCATTCTCTACACAACTCTCCAAAAATCCGCTCTCATTTACAGGATTTTGGAGTACGGGATCATTTCTCAAGTAACTTCCTGCAAGTTCGTGTAAAAACCTGTAAGTTCATGGAGTACTGGATTAGAGCTATTATTTCCATTTAGGAGTTTTCTCTTCGAACACGTCGGTATTAAATACAACTTCATATATTCTCAAATGTGCTCATATGTATGTATGTACATATGTATGGGCAAATCTAAAAAACAGGTAACCTTGGTGTTATTTATTTAGCTTTATTTTCACTGTTGGAAACTACATATATCAAGCTGGTTGCTTTTGGATATAATTCATTGACGTATACTTGAAGCCTGAAAAAAAAATTTGGATGAATTTGCTGCATAACTTTTGAAGTATAGGTGTTTAAATTTAAAAAAATAATGAAAACAAGTGAATTTTTTACGTAATTTTTAAGAGGGGCAAAATTAATTATGTCATAACTTTTGAAGCACACCATATTCTTATTTGAAATTTAATGGGTATTTAGCACTTATGTGTATACTTCGTATATAGTAGATAAGAAAAGTGTGCATTAAAAAATAACGAAATGGCAAGTAACTCAAAGTCTTTAACTCCTCATTTCACAATTTTCAAAATTTTCGGTTTATCGCGTAAAGTTTTTGAAGCATTTAATTTTAAGAACTTTTTAAGTATGTATTGTATTCTACAAACAATTACGAATAATTTGATACCTTAGCAAGAGGTGTGCTTTCAGAATAAACCATCTTTTAAAGATAAAATATTCTGCTATCTTGAGCGTAATTTTTATTTCAAAAATATCTTAATTGAAGGCACATTTGGAAAATACGTCGAAACGATCTAAATATTTGTATAACTACTAGTCCTTATAACGTTGCGTATACCTATAAAATGCTTACAAAAAATGTTCCCTAGAAGTGTGTAAAAACCGCGATTTAGTACTTTTAATTCTGCTCCTTCTTGTAGTCAGAATATTTCGAGCGTGGTATCAAATCACATTTTTTTCGACAAAGGTTCTGATAATTGCTCTTACTTAATTGGAGCCTTTTAAATTCAATGGCGTCCCCAGTTGTGCCCGATTGTCCCCACTTTTGGAGATAGCGGTGCTTGAAACTTTGCTTAAATTTGAACTATTTTATAAAAAAAACTCCCTCAGTTTTGAAGATATTTTACTAAAATTTTGCACACGCTTGTATTTTAATATTTCCTTCACTATCTAATAAAATCATCGAAATCGGTTCACTCTAAAATCTAGCTTCCATACAACTAATTGTCCAGAGACGTTGTTTTGCGTTATAACTCCTCGAATTAAGCAGGTAATAAATAATATAAAAAAAAACTTTTTAATATACAACGCTTTTATAAATGGACTAAAAAGTAGAAAATAATATTTCTCAGTCCCATAGAATTTGTTTTGATAACATTTGATTTTGAAATTTTAGCAAAAGTCATTATAGACAATCTATGAAATTGAAAATGAAAAACGTGGAGCGCATGCAATACAAAGCATTCGATTTAATTGACAATAGTCAAACTACATAACGTAGACCTAAAATTTCTACAGCGAAAGTAGAACTTTGAAATCGATTTTAAGCGGTCGTTATTCATATACCCACATACATACATT
>NW_023477569.1:0-2772 GCF_013731165.1 Rhagoletis pomonella | reverse complement strand
ACTAGCCAATGCCCGCTTACTTCGCGGCGCCTAATAAGAGCTTTTGCGTTAGCCAATGCAAAAGAGCGTTTAAAAACAAAATTAGTCTGTAAAGTCAAAGTTTTTGATTTAAGTTGAAACCACTAAGGCGCAGTATCCTCCTCACACATAGGCAAATAGTAGTAACGCTGTGATACCATATGGAATACCAATCCCTTTTGGTGTCATAAGCTTTACTGATGGTCTTATTTTCACCTGTGAGATCTCTGCCAATCATGCGTAATCTTTTTGTATGATCTTACGTATGCCAATAAAAGTTCTTATAGGGAAACTCAAGAGCACAGAAGTGCATTTTCTTTATAGGAAGGCCAAGAATCCTCGCTGTCCCATAGGATGAAAAGTTTTCCGGTACATAGCTAAATGAGTAGTGTGATCTCTTAAGTATCTTTCAAATGAAGCAGTTGATATATCTACGGTGATCTTTCCTTGTTAATTCACCACTTTTACAATTCGTGGTAAAATTTATGAACTGATTTCAGGGTAGATGCAAGACCGCATGATCGAACATGAGGGCGTCAGAAAAACTTAACCCCATGCTTCATTTAAACATTTGAAAACTAAATTCGTATAACTTAAACATAGGTCCAAAGCAGACCAACCACACGGGGTTTCTATACATTTCGGCTGCAGCGCCATCCATTGGGCTTATTTTCTGCAAAACCATTGCTTACCATAAAATGAATACGTGTTATGAATTTCTACCTTAACTCCAGCGGCACTAATCGGGTAAATTTGTATCAAAAGAATTTTCTATCATACAGGTACATAGCTCACATTTAAAATTTGAACGAAATCGGTTAATAAATACGATTTTTATAAATAACTCTACTCCAGCCCCACCTAGCGAGTTTTATAGTAGCATGTAATTGGACCATATATGTATGTAAGATAACCTCCGACAATCTGACGGAACTCTATTCAGTGTTTTTTGAGTTTATTCCGAACAACGAAAACGGCTATCATTTTATGCAAATAGGTATGTAGATAGGACAGTTTATAGCGAAACTCGTAAAAGCAAAGCTCCATTCTTTGTGAAAAACTTAAAAAAAATTCTTCAAAATTTTCACAAAAATTTTACCTTACTGAAAATTAAAGACAAAGTTAGAATAGTTCAATGGGATTTATAAATCTAGGAGAAAATGGTTCCCAATCGAGTGATACTTGCGCGTTTACGTAAATGTATATCGATCCAGCCTTTCCAATAATTATCACTTTTCGCCATAACTACGGTATTGATAACATATGTAGCTGTGTAGAATTTCAGGACGTTAGCGTAAGCAGTTCCAGACATAAGCTATATGAGAAGTTCAGTTTGCATGGAAGGAAGGAGCCACGCCCCCTTTCCCAATGCATTTGCAATATATGCATCAGTGCTAAGTTTCAGTTCCCCAGCGTAATTGGTTTTAGTGATATATTGGTTTTTTACGTTTTAGTCTGTATAAGAATTTTAGGAATATCCCGAGCTAAATACCGAGTAAATTTTTGGTCAGAATATTTATTTTCAACGTGTTGCCAAATATGAACCAAGTCGATGCAGCCGTTTAGTAGTTTAGTGAAATGCATTGTAAAGAGAACTGTATGAAATTGTAAGACGTGACGTCTCAGATTTCTTAATTTTTTTGGCAGCAACAACGAAAAGTTAAAATTTTTTTTAGCGAAAACCCTTCCAAACAGAAATAAAAAAAAATTAAGTTTGTGGTTATATCAAGGCGAAATTTTGAGAACGGTGCGTTGCTAACTCTAAATATAAACAACGACGCACTGGAAAAAGTTAATACGTTCAAATACCTAGGAATAATGATCGACGATAAACTAAAACAAAAAAAAAAAAATGGATTCTATATTTTCAATTAGAGCTCTAGCAAAACTGCATTTAATTCCATACATTAGCTTTTGCGTGATGCGCTTGCAAACATACAGACAAACATACCGAAATTTTAGATTTGGCTTCTGTTGATCTAATAAACCCCCTATTAATTTTTCTTTAACATCTATTATGTACAGATATCGGCCTGTTGCAATTTTATTATTCTCAAGTACTCTCGTTTGATACCCATATGGCAACACTTAGTTTATATAGTAAATTTAACTGAATTAAAGTTTTCAAATAAGTGGCAACCCGCTTCAAGAATATTTTCAAAAGTAAGCTTCCTAATCCTCTTTAGTTTAATATTCGTATTGCAATATTTCATTTATTTTACAAATTTCAATGAATACAATCTTTCAATCAGTTGGCAAATCCCCTAAAAATATTTTCAGGATTAAAATTTCCTATCGTCTTTAGTTCGATGCCAATATTGCAATATTTCATTTATGCTATCAATTATATTAAATTAAAGTTTTCAAATAGGTGGCAACCTTCCACAAACATATTTTCAGCTGTAGGCCTTTGTAAATTTCTTTCATTTAACAGCCATATTGCAGTATTCACATTACCGTATCAATTGACCTAAACTGAAATTTTAAACACAGGTGGCAACTCTCTAATTTTTTCTTCTATATTGGAAGCTAAATCTCTAGCGATACAACGGTGAAAACTGCATTCAATTCCATGTTTTCGACTGATGCGCGTACAAATATACAGACAGACAGATATTCAAAAATTCTAAGAATTGTTTATTTGGCTTCTGTGGCTTTAATAAAAAACCCACCATATTAATTTTTCTTTAATATCTATAAGGTACAGACATCGACCTGTTACAATTTTATTATATGTATATCTAGATGTAGATA
>NW_023477568.1:0-2773 GCF_013731165.1 Rhagoletis pomonella | reverse complement strand
TTTTTTTTTTTAAGATTAAAAAATATTCACATGCCCATGCGGCTGATAGAAGCACAGGGACCTCTTGCCAAATTGGTGTTGAAAAAATTCAAAAATAATAAAATAAAATTGTAAAGGGCGAGGAAAGCGCTGTTATTTCTGATAATATGAACGTTTCAAACGTTGCATATTTAACTTGGGCTCCACTTGTATCAACTTACGTCGAGCGCACATTTAGTACATTCAAGGCTTTTCTTCGCGAAAATCTAGTGAAAATGCTGCCAGAAAACTTCAAAATGCATCTTGTGGTTCAATGTTACTACAACTATACAGATTAAAGTTTTATGAGTTAGAAACTCGAAAGGATAAAATAGTCAAAGATTCAAAGTACAAATTTTTCATATAATGAAACTAGTTCATAGTTTTTCTCTTTTTACTTGTAATATATGCATTTCTAAAATAAATTCATTTTTTTAATGTTCTTCGTATTTTCTGTCTTTTTTAGTGCCTTATTTTGCTTTTTTTGCAGTACCTTTTTTTTGCCTTTTCCTGCCTTTTTCGCTATGTTGTTTTGCCTTTTTTTGCCTTTTTTGCAATACCTAGTGCCTTTTCCTGCCTTTTTCGCTATTTTATTTTGCCTTTTCCAGCCTATTTCGTTACTTTATTTTGCCTTTTTTATAGGTTTTTAGGTCCTAAAAATCCGTTCCCTGTTAATAACAAATATTAAAAGAAACCATTTTTGTGTTAAGTGAGTAATAAACAAAAACTCAGTTGCAAAAGGAAAAAAACAGAAATGCTAGTTGTGGTTACAAATTAAAAATTTAAGTTTAAGTACCAAAAGTAGGATCAAAAGAACAACTAAACAAACCAAAATAGACAAGAAAAGTTTTCAGTGAAAAAAAATTTTTTTTTAAGTAAATACACATATGGAATAAGTCATACTAGAATGAAATGAAATATAATGTAAGGAAACGAGCTTAAGAGAGTAGGCGAGACTACCCATACAGGTCGTACGGAATTTTTATATATAGAATCGTCAAATTAATTAAAGTTAAACAAAATAAACTACTATAGTTAAAATTTAAATAATCTAAATTTTAACTAAAATAAAAAAAAAACTAAATAATAATAAAACAAAAAGAAAGATATACGAATAAAATAACCTAATAAATAAACTAAAATAAATAACAATTCAATCTAAATTCGAATAAAATAATTCTAAATAAAAAAAAATCAGATAAAATAAAAAAAAATTGGCCACTTATAAAAGTACTTAATATAAATAACAATATATATAACCGATGATACTAATAATAACAATAAACCTAAAAGAAAAGAGTGAAATAGAATATTAAGAAAAAACGATAAAAAAAACCCTAAAACAGATTAAACCAATACTTATAGAAATAAATATGTATAGGGTTAGATATTAAAGCTTTACTAAGCCTACGTAGATTACTTACCGGCTAATGGCTATTCTCTTTTCTACTGAATTACTTGCCTGCTAGTAGCATAATTTAAATACTTACGTGCATAACTTAATTTAACTTTCCTTATATACGCACTTACCTGATATACCGGATTTACCTGCGGGACTTACCTTTGTCTTAACTTCGTAACTAATTACCTTATATATTCAAGTTAGTTTTAATTACATATAAGTACTTACCTTATTTTCTTGCGATTAACACACTTGATTTAGATTTAAGAGACCTACCTACCTAGTTATTTAAGTAAATACAAAAAAAACAACGACAGCGCGCAACGTCAACAACAACAACGACAGCGCGCAACGTCAACAACAACAACAACAGAAGCGCGCAACAACAAAAAGAACAGCGCGCAACCCCGACAACAAAAGCGCGCAACACCAGCGAAAACAACAACAGCAGTGCCCCTAAATTATGTAAGGAAATCAAACGGCTAAAACAATTTAGGCTAGAAACAAGTAATCAGTGTAAAAGGCAAGAAAAGAAACGAGAATAGAAAAAAGAGAGAAACGTGAGTTTAATAGATAATAAGAAACATATGTACGACCACATATACAAATATAGTAGTCCAACAAGCAAAATAAACTTAAAAGAGAAAATAAGTTTACTAAATTAACTTAACGAATGTAAATTAATAACCAGGGAACGGATTTTATGGAAATTGCCTTTTTTTCTGCTAAAGAGATAGAGTATATTCGATTAAGAATGTCCACGACTTAGCTTTCCCTGATTCCATATATACACATTTGAAGCTGCCTTTTTTGCCTTTTTTAAGATATTTGCCTTTTTTTTGCCTTTTTTAAGATATTTGCCTTTTTTGCCTTTTCTACCTTTAAAAAAGTGATTATAGCATTTACAATTTTTTTTTTTAAGATTAAAAAATATTCACATGCCCATGCGGCTGATAGAAGCACAGGGACCTCTTGCCAAATTGGTGTTGAAAAAATTCAAAAATAATAAAATAAAATTGTAAAGGGCGAGGAAAGCGCTGTTATTTCTGATAATATGAACGTTTCAAACGTTGCATATTTAACTTGGGCTCCACTTGTATCAACTTACGTCGAGCGCACATTTAGTACATTCAAGGCTTTTCTTCGCGAAAATCTAGTGAAAATGCTGCCAGAAAACTTCAAAATGCATCTTGTGGTTCAATGTTACTACAACTATACAGATTAAAGTTTTATGAGTTAGAAACTCGAAAGGATAAAATAGTCAAAGATTCAAAGTACAAATTTTTCATATAATGAAACTAGTTCATAGTTTTTCTCTTTTTACTTGTAATATATGCATTTCTAAAATAAATT
>NW_023477567.1:0-2773 GCF_013731165.1 Rhagoletis pomonella | reverse complement strand
AAAAACAAATTGGGAAAAATTGTTTTTGTTTTACTTTATAATTTTTGGGAGTAGTTGTTCACGTGAAATTCGTGATAGGGCCCATTAACTAACGTATATATATTATAACGTATCTCAAAGCTATAAACTGTGTACAATATATGCGTAAGATAAATTAGAGTAAGCATATGAAATGTTTCCTTATAGTATGTACGTTATATCAGGGATGATAAATGAAGTTTTCGAAATTGTACCAAACGTCAGAAAAAAATGTACCAAATCTAATAAAAATGTAGCAATAAAAAATTTTAAACGCTTTCACAAAAACAATAAATGCTTAAAAGAAATATACATTTATTTAACGCCTTTTAAATAAACATCTTGCAAAAATATACATATATGGGTATTTTCATACGTCGCATACGTGGCAGTCGTACGTTTCAATGTGATACAAACAAGGAATACCATTTGTTTTCTTTAACTTTTTTGGGCCATTGTATAGCATATAATTAGCTCTATGTTTAACCGAAAAATGAAAACAATCGAACTGCTTGGTCCTGAATTATAAGCATTTAAAGAGAGCGTCGTTACGTGACAAAAAATGGAAGTAGATTTTTTCATTTCTTACAAAATCGCAAAACTCTGCGAATTGTGGATGGCTATTTTCATGAAACTTATTTTAATATGATTTGGAGCAATTCTAAGTTGTTTTTAGAGTTTTTTTAATTAATGAAACTTGTTTCAATTTTCTTTTACAACCCCAAGTGTGAAACATCACGTGACGTAGCGTCATGTGACATAAATTTCCATCCTTATATTTTTGTTAATATTGCTTTTAAATGAATTTTTAACGCAAATAAAACATATATTTTATGTAGAATATACTTCATATTTTGACCTCAGCGCCTACTCAGGGTGAATTTGTAGGAAATCTATGACTTATTATGTTTCAACTACATACGCCAAATTCGAACCAAATCGGACCATAATACGGTTTTTCGAAATATCTCAACCTTGGCGCCACCTAGGAAGACCATTTTACGTAAACATGATTCTACTTACATAGCCAGTATATATTTTAAAAAGCAGACAAATCGGGCCGTAAATACGTTAGATATAAGATTTTTATTTTTTTTTGTCGTAGTGGACCTTCCGATGAAAACACCCATATGTATTAAAAGTAGAATAAAAACAAGTAAGAGCAGCGCTGTCTTCGGCTATGCCGAAGGCTTCATACCTTTCATGAACATCTGCAAATTTTACTTTGACAGATTACTGCTTTTGAATACATCTGCATACATCGATAGAGGAGTTACATACTTATATAAAAAATCGCATCTAAACAATCAGAGGTATGGAAGATATACTTTATATGGCACCAATCTAAGTGATTTTCACTGCTATGTGATCGGTATGTAAACCGGTAACACAATTTATTGGGTTTAGTTTCCTACATAAAGGAGATATATGGCAAAAACTGGTATCTGAACAATCAGTGCTATAGGAGATAAAGCTTATACAGCATAGATTTTGATGATTTTCTCAGTAGACTTTGTATTATTATTTATAAAATATCTTACGAAATTTATCGGTTTTAGCTATTCAAATAAAGGAGTTTTACCGTAAAATCCCATATCTGAACAATCAGATGTATGGAAGATATATGTTGTAGTCATCCGATCCTTGTTATTTTCACTGTAAGTATTCTGTAAATAATGAGTGAAAGTGGTGCGAAATTTCATGTTCCTAGCTGCATAAATGGAGGAGTTATGATAAAAGACCTCATATCTGAACAATCAGTTGTATGGGGTCTGCAGGTTATAGTGACCCGACCTTTGTTATTTTCACTGTAAGTCTTCTGTTGATAATGACTGAAAACAGCGCGAAATTTCATGGTCCTAGCTACATAAATGGATGAATTATAACGAAAAATCTCATATCTGAACAATCAGTTGTATGGGAGCTATAGGTTATAGTTACCCGATCTTTTTAATTTTCACTGTAAGTTTTCTGTTGATAACTATTGAAAACAGTGTGGAATTTCATGTTCCTAGCGATATAAATGGAGGAGTTATAACGAAAAATTTTATATCTGAACAACCAGTTGTATGGGGTCTATAGGTTATAGTGACCCGATCTTTGTAATTTTCACTGTAAGTATTCTGTTGATAATGGGTGCAAGTACTGCAAAATTTCATGTTCGTAGCTGCATAAATGGAGAAGTTACAACGAAAAATCCCATATCTGAACAATCAGTTGTATGGGAGCTATAGGTTATAGTGACCCGATCTTTGTAATTTTCACTGTAAGCATTCTGTTGATAATGGGTGCAAGTGCTGCGAAATTTCATGTTCGTAGCTGCGTAAATGGAGAAGTTATAACGAAAAATCTCATATCTGAACAATCAGTTGTATGGGAGCTATATGTTATAGTGGTCCGATTCTTCCGGTTCCGACAAATGATTAATACATTATAAAAATACAACCACCTACCAAATTTGATCCGGATATCTCGAAAACTGAGAGACTAGATTGCATACAAACAGACAGACAGACGGACAGACGGACAGACGGACAGACGGACAGACGGACATGGATAAATCAACTCAGCTCGACGTTCTGATCATATAAGTATACATTTTGATGGGTCTATCTCTTTTTGTTCTGGTACTTACAAACATCGGACCAAAGTTATAATACCATTTCATGCTCATGAAAGGTATAATTAGTCAAGCATTTCACTTTCTTTGAGATCGTAAGCCACATTTTGGTTTAAAGACCATGTATGTATTTTT
>NW_023477566.1:0-2773 GCF_013731165.1 Rhagoletis pomonella | reverse complement strand
TCGGGTTTTAAATTCATTGCAAAGTTTTTAGCTACTTACGTATTTATCGATTTCATCCCTACCACATTCAACGTGTTCAGGCTCTACAGGAAAGAGATTACCTGTCGAGGGTTAGATTTTGCCGTGAAATGTTGCGAATGCATGCATCAGACCCCAACTTTTTTTTAATAAAATAATTTGGAGCGATGAATCATCATGCAAACGTGATGGTTATTTTAATTTACATAACCTTCACAGTAGGCAGATAGACAATCCTCACGAAATGAGAGAAGATCGTTCGCAGTACCGGTACAAAATAAATTTATGGTGCGGTATTTTTAATTGTCAGATATTGGGACCTGTGGAACCGCCGCCAACGCTCAACTGTCACAGTTATTTAGAGTTCCTTCAGGAACGGCTTCCAACTCTTTTGGAAGATGTACCCTTAAACCTGCGGCGAAGACTATGGCTGCAAAATGACGGGTGCCCTGCTCACTACGGGCGTGAAGAAGAGCTCATTTAGACGAAACTTATCCTCGCCGATGGATTGGACGATACGGCCCAATAACGTGGCCCGCTCGATAGCCAGACCTGAATCCATTAGATTTTTTCTACTGGGGCTGTCTTAAGGACAAAATTTATTCAAAAACAATTCAAAACGAAAAGCATTTGCGGGAACAAATAAATGGAGCTGCTGCTGAGATAGCCCAATTGAGTTTTAGATCTCTAAAAGCGGCTTTTCTTAAAAGGTGCCGAGCTTGTATTAGAGTAGAAGGTCGCCAATTTGAGCATATTTTATCAATAAATGAATAAATTTTTCTTCAAACAACTCATGTATATCTTATTCACGTGAACCCATCCTTCACACAAAATATTGATAGATATAGCCCTTGTTATAGACTCTAGTCCGAATTCCGGTAAGTAACACAAAATAATGTCAGGAGCAGGTAATAATGTACCTTTGTACTATTTAGCATGTCATTTGACGGTAACAAGAGCAAATTCAATTTAAATCTATTAAATACATTCTAGCGTGTCTCAGTCCTTTACCCACAAAAGCGGCTATAACTTTTGTTTTTCTATTCAAAACAGTAAGTGTGGCACCTTTCTGAAATCTTTATTAAATGAGCAATTTTTTTTATATAATGTAAAGTTATAGCTCAGTACATTTTTTTCACCCGAGATAGTCAAAGTTGGGGAAGAAAATATCAAAAAGTTAAAAATCCGGAAATAGTTCCAATTTTATGATGGTTCCTTAATATATTTTAACTACATTGCATTTGAGTATGGAGAGGCAACTATCTGGAAGTATTTTACATAAAAAATTTACTAAGTATTGCCCGGTTTGTAGTTGCAGTTAAAGAAAACACATGAAAAGGCACGATTTTTTTTTTTAAATTCGAAAAAATGTAAATATTTCAAAAACAGTGACACTTTTACCTGAAAATTTTTTGTTTATCAGTGAGCTCACCCCCCCTCCTACCTTCCCTTAAAGTTTGGCACGTTACTTCTGTATGTACTTCTGTATGTACTTAAAAAGCCTTTCGTAAGATAATTGTCATTTCTGGCAACTATCTTGAAAGCTCTAACGAGGAGGTCTTAGCATAACAGTTCGCCTTTTAGCAACAAGTTTAAAAAAATGGGAAATGGTACTTAAAAATTGAATCAGATTAAAAATATTTTTATTAAAAAAAAAAAAAATACAATAAGATCCTAAAAACTAAATGAAATAAACAAATTTATT
The DNA here is from genome assembly GCF_013731165.1 of Rhagoletis pomonella. NCBI lineage: Eukaryota > Metazoa > Arthropoda > Insecta > Diptera > Tephritidae > Rhagoletis > Rhagoletis pomonella. Next base: position 1,050 of record NW_023477566.1, on the reverse strand, counting down.
TTTATTTTAAAACAATCAAATCTTTATATTAAAAGAATATGAAACTAACGAAAGATTAACAAATTAAATTTAAATAAAGAAAAAAATTAAATAAATTTCTAAAAAGTAAAAGAAATAAAAAAAAAAATTTTTTTCCTTACACAATAAAATATAAAAAATCAAAAGAAAATTTAACCAAGTAAAAACAAAAATATTTAAAAAAGAAAAGTTCCTAAAAATTAAATGAAAGTAAAAAAAAATATTCCTTTAAAAGCAATAAAAACGAAATTTAATTAAAAGAGGAAAACATTCTTAAAAAAATTAACTTTTTTAAAAATAAAAAATCGGAAAAATTAAATTTAAAAAAAAAATATAAATTAAAAAAAAGAAAAAAAGAAAGATTAATTTAAGTGCCCCAAGTAAGTAAAATAAAATACAATAAAATACAGTAAGATAAAATAAAATAAAATTACACTAAAAATAAATTAAATTAAATAAGAAGGTGAAGAATTAAACTAGATTAAATTAAAATAGGAGATGAAAAAGAAAAATATAAAAAGAAATAAACAATAGTACTAACTAAAATACAGTAAAATAAAATAAAATTTAATAAAATAAACTTACCTAAAAGAAAATACAATAAAACACATTAAAATAAAATAAAATTAAAAAATATATATTAAAAAAATCAATAAATAATTAAAAAATATTGAAAAAGTAAAACAAAGTAAAAAAACTAAATAAAACAAGAGAAAATAATAAAGTAAAGTAAAATAAAAAATAAAAATATATAAAATGAAATAAAACGAAATAAAATAAGCGAAAGTAAAATAAAATATAATAAAAAATAAAAAATAAAATTTAATAAAATAAGCTTAACTAAAAGAAAATACAATAAAACACATTAAAATTAAATAAGACAAAAAAATAAAAATAAAATAAATTAATATTAAAAAATATATATAAAAAAAAATAAATAAAAAATTTATGAAAAAGTAAAATAAAGTAAAAAAACTAAATAAAGCAAGAGAAAATAATAAAGTAAAGTAAAATAAAAAATAAAAATAAATA
>NW_023477565.1:0-2773 GCF_013731165.1 Rhagoletis pomonella | reverse complement strand
TACAAATGGGGATGAAAACAATTTACACAACACAAGTCTTTCTAACCGTTTTTTTTTATACGTTTCGGCGTTTCTGGGGTGATTTACAAGCTTGGGGAAGAGCGTGATGAAAATTTGTTAATGTGGTCGACGACAAAGTTGTCAGTGAAAATGCACCCCTGTAATCATGTCAGCACATACATTGCCCACCAATAAAAGCTTCAAAATACGGAAATCGCAACTTCAAATGGGAAATAAAACCACCCACATCGCTAATGGGTATTTAGGTATGTTGTTTACGTAGGTGTTAAGAGCGAAGTGTTGTGAGTTAAAATTGTTTTAATGCCGTAAAAATTTATGTAAATTGCGCTCTTTTTGCATATTTAAAAAGGTATTACACAAGTACTCTACTAAAGTAATTAACGTTTTTTTTGTTTTTGTTACTACATACATATGTATGTATGTATGTATGTAAATGTTACATGATTTTAATCCCATAATATAGGAATATCATCATGAAAAACGAAAAAAAAATCCTTAAAAAATTTAAAAAAATTGGCCCGTAGCCATAGTCATAATTAAAACATCATTAACATGTATGTATGTAGTTAACATGAAACTTTAAGTTTAGTGCAAATTTTTCATTCATATGAAATTAAAAAGGCACTTTTAGAATTTTCATAAGGTCAACCTGTGTTAATTGTTTTTTATTTAAGAGCATACCTACCTACTAGGGCATTCGATTACTCGACTTTTTTCCAAAAATTTCCGAGTTATTCGAAAATATACAATTTGAAAAAAAATTCGGTGGCCGATTTTGAAATTAGGAAAAAACCGAATAAACCGGTCTTATTTTACGCACACTCAGAAAAAAACATTCCTTGATGCTAGGAAAAGAGTATATTGTTCTAAGAAAATATTACCTTGAAATGACTACAAAGACATGGTTGACTTAATATTAAGGCTGCCAGACGTCCCGGTTTTCCCGGACATGTCCCGGTTTTAGACTATTTGTCCCGGTGTCCCGGTCCAACCTTAAAATGTCCCGGCTTTCGTTTAAGTGTCCCGGTTTTCGATTTGATTGCACAAATTTTGCCTAAAAACGACTACACTGAGAGAAAAAACGCGTGGTAATATTGAGAAAAATTTTATGAATTTACTGGGGGAAATAAGGCATAGTAAACATGAATATTTTTTATTTGATTATCGTTTTGAAATGTTCGTACTTAAAAACAATACTTTCATACCACGCACACGTGGTGTTGAATCAAACTGAACATTTGAATGCACATTTACATGTCTGGCTGTAGCTCAGTGCACGAAGATGCTTGCCACAATTTGCTAATTTCCAGAGCGTCAGGGTTCAAATCCCATTACAGATAGCATGGAATTTAAATATATATTTTTTTAACTTAAAAGAAGCTCGGCCAAACACGTAGAAATGCTTAGGCACCGAGCATTCGTTTATTGGAACCAAATATGATATACTGTTCATACCCAAACTTTGGATATAATTTTGAAACTATCTGGGAGCTTCCCTGGAAATGCAAAACTTCGAAAAACCTAAAAGTTTTATTCAGCAGTCAAGCTTTCGAAATGAAATAACCGGTTTGTTCGATCAAAAATCCGGTTTATAATCAAGATTTCAAAAAAATCGCCTACAAATTCCAAAAAAAAACGGTTGAAACCGGTTTTTAAAAATCGAGTCAATCACCCTAATAGACACAGATGGCTCGAAATTCGACGGTAAGGTGGAAAACCCCCTCTTTTCCACCTTACCGTCGAATTTCGAGCCATCTGTGATTCTCACGAATCCCTCCCCTGAAAATCTTTTTTAAGTTACCAGACTACTACAGCTGAGGAGAAGCTTGGAACCGAAATTCTAGAAAGATATGTCTTAACTTTATGTAATAACGAGGCTGCAATCAAAGCTCTGAACGCTTTCACGTTTTACTCAAACATTGCGCTGGACTGTGGACCAACCTTGTATTTACCCTATAAACATTTTGGCGAACGTTCGAAAATGACCTTCGATATCCAGTATGCATATTGGACTGAGAGCGAACTCATAACCAGCCTTAGTTTTCCAACGCTCATAGTAAATTGGGAATTCACTCGAGATGTGTTAAAAAAAAATGGAAACCATAGTAACAAGAGAGATAGTGAAATCTAGCTCATTCTCCAAGGGAATATAAGACAATTACAAACTCTCATTAAAATTTCAATTCGATAATGGGCTGGATATCGAATTCATAACGAGGGGAAAATACATTGGATAACGAGGGTTCCGTTTTGCTGGAGAATGGGCTTGTTTTCGAATCGAATACTAACCTATTGCACATTCGTTATCGAAAGTGAGACTCGAAAAAATGTTAGTTTTCCAATCACTTTCGATTCGAATTGCTAACCAAGGCCAATGTTTATTGGGTATATTTATTTTACAGCTCAGAGATATATATGTCTTTTAGAAGAATTTTAAATTTTTACGGAAGCAAAGCTTGTATACAGTTAGGTAGATATTGGTAAAGCGATTACTGAGTTAAAACTTGTTTTCATAAGCCGCACAAAACAATTCCCATTTACTCATCGACAATCATATCGTTTATAGTTTTGTACATAGTCAGAAACAAATTGTAAGTATCATTGTCTTTTTTCCCAACGAGAAAAGTTTACTTTTCTTTAGTGACAATTAAACCATCGAGTACGTTATATATGCAAACATTCAAATTAAGTGAAAAAAAAAAAAGATTTTGTTTCCTTCTGTAAATTTTTGCAATAAATTCAAATTAAAACA
>NW_023477564.1:0-2773 GCF_013731165.1 Rhagoletis pomonella | reverse complement strand
GAACACAACTTTGAGTGAATAATGGTGGGCTGACTTTGTAAAATGGTCCCATCGATTAGGCGGTAAAAGAAGTATTACTTAGCTTATGGTACAACTCTCCAATTTTCAAATGCACGTAATTTGTGTGTATTTGTTCAGCCGATTATTCACATTTGAAAGAGGATAATGCATGAATTAATGCAAGTAAAGACGGTTTATGCAGATAAGCGAGCGCGTTTGTTAACCGTATTAAATGTATGTACGTATATACACATATATTCAGAATGACGAGATGAACTAGTTCAGCCCTCTCTGTTTGTAAACACGCTAACTCGAACAAAATTTAATTATTTTAACGAAAGTCGGTGTCGAAGTTGCCTTTGGTATAATTTAGGATAGTGTTAAATTTTGTCGAAATCTGCCAATAACCACGCCCACCTCCCACGTAGTAATTAACAATATTTTTGTTTTATTATAATTTGTTTTACGAATTTTGCTGTTCAAATTTACATTTCAAATATATCAACAAACATTTGTAGGTACTTTTGCACCAGTTGTTGCCTATGGGTTAATGACAAAAAAGTCCTATATATTCACAACATTTCATGTATTAGTTTTCAAATAAGCATATCAATGGCTGGTTTGCTGTATACTGTGATTGTTTTCAGTTTTCAAATATGAAAACTTTCAAAACAAAATTTCAGAAGGGTTCCTGTTTTTTTTTAAGGGGTTGAGGAGTTCCATTACTTTGAGCAACTTTTTTAATTAACTATTAATTTAAATGTTTCCTAAACATATTTACAACGCAGTTCTGCAAGAGGGTACCATAACTTTTTTTCAAATAACGTATATTTGGAACAACCAAAATTAATCGATATGGATACATACATTTATGTTCGTATGTACTACTTATGTATGTATATATACATAAAAATGCTCAGAAAAAAAGAGAAGATGATTAGTCCATGTCCGTTTATTTGCGTACACGAAAACTCTAGCAAAAGTTGAGATATCTCAACCAAATTCTGTACGAGGGTTTTTTTATCTAGACCTGGTCCCTCTCATAAAATGGTAATTTCGAAAAATGCCAAAACTACAATATTTCCTTAATTACAGGAACCAAATTGCTAAAAAACTGCCATGTTTATTATTATAGTTTTGGAAAATGGACATGGGATATATTGCTAGCTTTAAACATCAATTTGCTCAAAACATACGTTTAGAACAGTGTGCAATCTTCTACCACATGTGTGGTAGATCAACCACGTATTTTTTTTTTTAATTTGGGTGTCTACCACATCTACCACACAAGGCTTAAAATCTACCACATTTTTAGACAGAAGATTTCTTTACAATTTTCACATAAATCTAGAATTTCAACTCAATTGTAATTCGAAATATAAAAATTAATCAATAAATTTTTAAAAAGGTATATCATAAATTTTGCTTTAAATATATCTGTGCCTTAACTTTCTAATATTTCAAAAATACGCCTATTTATATTTGCTAAAGTATTATGCAATGGGAAAATAATTTGGTCGATTTTTTTGCATACAAATAAAATATTCTTTTCTTCATGATTATATTCTCTAACTAGAAAACTAATGTTATACTTGTTTTTGCACCAATTGCGTGGAATCTGTACGATCCACTAGCAATTATATTTCCCGATTTAATTTTTGAGTTGTGCTTCTTTTGACGACGGTGTGCGATATGTATACCCAATAAAATATGAATTGGAAAATCTACCACATCTTATTCAAATCTACCACATTTTTTTCGATTCTACCACACTAAAATAAAAAGGGGTTTGCACACAGATTTGTTAAATCTTTTTTTGGGAAAAGTTGATAATTTGCAACTTATTGTAAATGGTAGAAACCACCACAAACCCACAAATCAGGTTTTAGAATCTTTATTAAATGCTTGACCCAATAGCGAAGAAAAAAGTACGAAGAAACTTGTATTAAGAATTTTTTAAATAAATAATAAAATGTATATATCGAAAGTTAGAAGTAGAAGCGCTTAAATTTGTTTACTTATTTTAACGTAGATATATAGGTATGTACATATGTAATAATTTCTGCACATAACTTTTATTGGTACATTGGTAATACTTATTTAGAAAGCTGACAATTTTCGAAACAGAGATGTAAAAATCGTTAATAATTAACATTTTTCATAATGACATTCTTGGCAGAAAAATATTTCTCTAATTAATATTTTCTTTTATTATAAATATTTGTACAAATTTAAGTGAAACAAATTAATGATAACGCTCAATAAACTATTTTTCGTGTTGCAATTTTGAAATCTGTTCAATAAAATTCAACCTTGCGTATTTTTCAGTGGGTTTTGTGTATTTAGAATATTTATATCGATCGATTGGTACTGAATGAATGTGTGCACACATAGCAAAAGCTGCATTCATCTGAATGCTTATTCAGTGTTAAAAGTTAATGTTTCGTCATTCAGTTTTTTCAATCTTTCTTTGAATATGTTAATGTGTGCAATCGTATCTACTTTGAGTGAATGTAGAATTGGAAAACTATAAGCCACATTCCCCAACAAGGAAAAATTCAATGAAAACATAATAACATAAAATTGATGATTTTTAATTTCATATGATTTCACAGTTTTACAGCTCTGCAACCGATGGGCTATCGCTATTACAAACAATTTTTTCTTATTTTAGATTTTGATTTTATTCGAAATCTGAGCTCGGAATGGTAGTATGCACTTATATGTGTTTACGCTAGCCCCCTTCACCTTAAGTATGTTTATGAAGTAGAGA
>NW_023477562.1:0-2773 GCF_013731165.1 Rhagoletis pomonella | reverse complement strand
CGCTTCTTCACTGCAAAGTGTCTAGCCCTCTCCCCTACGAAATCCTCCGCGACCCTGTTCACAACCTGGACGAAGGAGGTCAGGCTACCGCTGGGGATTCACGTCGATGACACACCAATTCCGACGGTGAATAACCCCAAAATACTCGGAGTAACATTCGACAGCCTGCTCTCCTTCTCTGCGCACTCAACCGCTATTGTCAATAAAGTACAGAGCCGCAACAAGGTCCTCAAGTCGCTAGCCGGCAGTACTTGGGGCAAAGACAAAGAAACGTTGCTGGCAACATAGAGGGCAATAGGCCGGCCGGTTTTGAACTACGCAGCGCCAGTGTGGTCGCCAGGGACTAGTAGGACGCAGTGGACGAAGCTACAGACGGTACAAAATACGGCACTTAGGACAGCGACGGGATGCCTCCTGATGTCGCCTGAACACCACTTGCACGGCGAGGCGCAAATGCTCCCAGTTAAGGAGCATAATATAATGCTCTGCAAGCAGTTCCTGATCGGGAGCCACAGAAGTGGCCACCCAAGCAGACAGCTGCTTGCAGAGGAGCTCTCGCCTAGGCACGTCAGGAGGCATCTATATGAACTGACGGACGAAGTCCAGAGGTTCATTAAGCAACCTCTGGACCCGACAGCGTACAGACAGGCCCTGAACGGCATTCACAGGGACTCAGTCTTGAGTTATGTAGACTCTAGACCTGTGAATGCCGTTCTAGGCATACCACCCCCGGACATAGACGAGACAGAGCTTCATCTGCCTCGGGAGACACGCACTACACTCGCTCAACTTCGCTCCGGCTACTGCAGCAGGCTAAACTCCTACTTGGGCGGGGTTGTTGTATCCGCTACAACAACAACAACAACAACAACAACACCACAGATTGTGGTGAACCCTGAGGGATACCGTTAAACAATTTGTAGGTGTTTGAATATTTATTATTTACTTTGACGGCAAAGCGTCGATTAATTAAAAAATCTTTGACAAATTTATAGATTTTGTTACCAACTTTCCATTGTACCTTGGCCTTCCTTGAACGCTATTTGGTGTACGTCGAACAGATTGTTAGAGAGCGCGAACCAGACAATCCGGTTGGCTACAATTTTCTCCAGCGTTTTAGTAAGGCACGGCAAAAGGGATATCGGTCTGTATCCGGCAGCAGTCGTGGTGTCTTGATTTGATTTTGGGATAGGGAGAACAAGTGCATTTTTCCACGTATGAGGCAATTTACCTTGCATTAAAATAGTATTGTACAGGTCAATCACTCTACTTTTGACTTCCACTGGCAAATTTCTTAACAAAGGATATGTGATACGGTCACGACCTGGCGATTTGCCAGACATTGCATTTATCGTTCTCTCGAACTCGAATAGCGTGATGGGCGTCTCAATTCTACGGGCTACCGGTGAGGGTGAGATGTTTGTGTACTCTTCGGTTAAGATTTGAGTTTTTTTGACCACGAAGTCTTGATGGAAATTCCTATCTTCTGAGTATTTCGACCGGACGGAACCGAGATAATTTGCAATGTCTACCGACGCACAGATGGACCCACTACCTGTGTCTAATACTTTAACTGAAGTAGGTGCATGGGTACCCGAAAGCCTTTTTAAGTTGGTCCAGATATATCTGGGGTAGCAATCAGGGGTAATAGAGCTGGTCAAGTCTTCTAAGCTTTGTCTTTTAGCCTCTTTAAGTTTCTTTTTGCAGAGGGCGTTGGCTTTTTTGTATTCCACTAGATTAGTGAGCGAGCGATGTTTTTTAAAATTGTGCCATAACAGTTGTTTCTTATCCCGTAAACTACCCAGTTGTGGTGACCAATACGGAATTAGAGCTTTTTGAATTTTGTGATGAGTTTGAGGGATCGACAGATGGGCCGCTGTGCGGTTTTTGTCAAGTTTTTCGCTTCTTTGTTAACGTTGGGGGACTGCGGATACTTTGTTAAGGTATCGTTTGCAATACGTTGGAACAGTGTCCAGTTCGCTTTTTGTATGATAAATTTGGGCTTAGGAGCCCCTGCGTTCGACGTCGCGGTAACGAGACTACTGAGAAGGTAAAAATGATCGCTTCCATGGAGTTCATGGGAGGTTTCGCCAGACTCGTTGAACACATACCTACATCTACATGCGTAAAAGTTTGATGTGTTGTAAAGTGTGTTGGGGCCAAATCATTTAACACCATAAAGTTATTATAAAGGATAAAATCTTCCACTATCTTCCCTCTTGCGTTGTTTGAAGCGGATCCCCACAAAGGGCTCCATGCGTTTAAGTCTCCAATTAATATCAAGTCTGTAGGGATGCCAGAAATTATGTCAAGAAGGTTTTTGAGGGTGAAAGATTGCTGAGGCGGTATGTAAACGGATATAATTGTGACTTTAAAGCCAATATTTACTTCAATGGCTATAACCGATAACGGAGATTGAATGTATATCCGTTTGTGAGCGACTCCTTTTTTTACCATGACACAAATTCCTTGCTTGCTCGTCGTATTTTGAGATAAGTTATGAAACTAGCTATGGAATGCATTCGAGATGGGTGCGGATCTGTTGAAGGGGATGTGTGTTTCCTGGATGGAAACTATAGAGGGAGATAACTCTTTAATTAAAAGTTTTAGTTCGTTAAAGTTGTTATGTAGTCCATGTATGTTCCATTGGAGTATCTTAAAGGTCATCACGCTGCAAAGCACTCCTGACCATTCTCTCGTCTGATCGTTCGTTATCCGAGTCTATGTCCAGTTGAGTCGAAGTGAAATAACGATTTGATCTTAGGAGATCTTG
>NW_023477561.1:0-2773 GCF_013731165.1 Rhagoletis pomonella | reverse complement strand
CCTAACGGCCTTGTCCCTGTGGACAAATCCCACAGAAGCTGCACGCTCCTAGGGTTGCCGTTAGTGGAACTTGACGACAACGACTGAGATACCAACCGATCTGGGCGGGGTTGTTGTAGCCGCTACAACAACAACAACAACATGAGAGCAGCGGTATGGGCCCGAGCGGTGATGATGATTATTGCGGCGGCCCTGGATGACAGTGAGTACAAATATCAGTCCTCGGTAAAGATGTCGGCCTTAGGGCGGTAACGGTGCTGGCGGTCCAGATTGGTGATACCTACGGACAACTGATCATTAGTGCCGTTCCCCAGGGCATCGAAAGGGGTGACAGGTAACAAGATCAACGGAAATAAGGTCAATTGACTTTATTTCCCACCCTGGTGCGAAATAAAGTCAATTGACATTATTACCTTTCAAAAGCGAAATAAAGTCAACAAAAATTTGGAAATAAAGTCATTGACGCCATTTCCTCATTCAAATGGAAATAGCGTTAACAATGCTTAAAGTATGTCGATTCATAGAAAAAAATGTTGTTCTTACAATAAAATTGCCAAGTAAGTGTTGTTTTTTAATAGATGAAAAAGGTTATTGCCAAATCCTCAGTGTTGTGATATTAATCCACACACAATCATGAACTACCACCAATTGATTTTATTAAAAAAATTTTAATTACGAATATGTAAAAACACGATGCGAAAAACTAAAGAAATATTTGAAGAAAGAGTGTAGAAATGATCCATAACTTGCAAAAGATGTTTCGTTTCCACAAAAATAAAGCGAACACTATTAAATTGAAGAAACAGTCCATGTCCAAAAACACCGGAGGAACACTGAAAGAATTCTGTGTTTTAAATAAGCATATTTTGAACGAACTCGGAATGTCTAAGGCGGAAAAGAAACCAACCTTTCTATAAGGAAAGAATTATAGAAAAATAATTTTCTTACACTGTATTCATGTCTCCGCCAGCAATTTGTGACGACATCATTTAAAAGCAGCTAAGGAGAACGACGACACTATTTGTTAGATGGCACATTCAACGAGCCAATGTGCCAAAATGCGGGTATAAACAATTACTGATTATTTAATATCGGAACCGAGATCATATAAGTTAATTGATTGGTTTTCACACACTTTTGAAACACAAATTATATGTTTTTTACTGCAGATAAGTTGTTGCCCCAAAACACAGCAGAAATCTTCCAATCAGGGGATATTGAGAATAAAAAAGTGCCAAAATGTGCCAAATAGAAAAATAAAAGTGCCAAAAAAGGTGTCATTCCTTTTAGTCATTCACATTTAGCAATAAAACAAAGCCAAATTTTGAAAACAAAAGTGCAATGATAAAATAAGATAAACCAGTTGAATAGCCTTTATAAATTAGAAAATTTTAGTTGAAAAAAGAAGTGCACGCAAAGGATTTCAAAATGTATTCAAATGTTATTTTTTTACAAAAGTGCCATTCTGGCACTTTGTGCCAAATTGAAAAATTAAGTGCCATTTGAAGTAAAATAGGGACAAATGGCACGGTTTGAGCCAAGTTGGCATCCCTGCTTCCAATAACTTACAAATATAAAAATGTGAAATATCGAGGGCTTGAATTCATTAATACCCTCTATCTGCAATTTGCACAAAAACTAATTTGTGATTTTAGAAACCATCTGGGACTTATTACCTGTCGTTATATATGGTATCATTAATATCACTGATGACAGTTAAAGCTTAGGTGGATTTTTATATCAGAATCTCATCTTTGTGAAAAGTGTGCAGATAGAGGGTATTATTGAATATAAGCCCTCGATGTTTAAAATATATAAAAATTTTATTTCAACGCATACAAAAAATAAATCTACCTGCGTTATAGCACGGCGGGAGACGGGGAAGGGGGGCCGCGGCGTAGCGTGACGTCAGTGTTGCCAAATATGGGCTTTTCCTACCAAAACTGGTAGGTTTTTGTCCATTTGGTAGGTTGGTAGGCTTCATTGGATTTTGGTAGGTTTCGGGACAATGAGTAATAGTTATTTGCGAAAAATAGAAAATATGTACGTATCTCCAAATATTTTAGCAACCTTTTTTACACAAATATTTCACCGGTGCGTTCGTATAATGGCGGCCACAAACATGTAAATATACCTGATTCCTAAGTACAAACGTATACCTTATTATTGCCAATATGCAATACGGACATCCATATATCGTGACCTAAGGGTGAAAAGGTGCCAAGTCTATTTTTAGAAATTTTTCACGAGATGAAAAATCGATGTAGTTTCGTATTACCTGTCATTCTGCATCAAAAACTAAACTGGACTTGGCACCTTTTCACCTTTAGGTAGCGATATAATTTATGGCGTACTTGGACCAAGATTCCAGAAAAGTCTGCCAATGGGCTCGTACTCAACCATATTTCAGGCGGAAGTCTTCCCTATCGAAGTCTGTGTTCGCGAATGTCATCGTAGAAGGCAAATGAGGCTAGAATAAATATTATGTCGGACATTCAGGCAGCGTTAAAGGCCTTAGAGTCTTTTAAAACGGCATCAAGGCTTGTAAACTATTGAACCACCTGCGAGCCCACAATAGCGTCACGCAGGAAGGGTTTGAAGGCAACGAAAGGGCTGACTGTCTCGCAAAGCGTGAAGCCCAAATACGTTTGCATGGTCCCTGGTACATCTAAGGGATACACTGCAGACCTACTTAGGAGCTAGCTGGGAATAATCTCAAATTGCTGCTACTGGCGGAAGTCAAAGGGAATAAGACAATCAAAGATATGCATAA
>NW_023477560.1:0-2774 GCF_013731165.1 Rhagoletis pomonella | reverse complement strand
CGAGTATATTTGGGTAATCCCTCAAGGTTTCGAGGATAATCGTAACACTACGTATGTACATAGTAGTGTGCCCAGATGACAACAAAGTATTGGCACCTATTTATGTGCATAGTAGTGTGCCCAGATGACGACAAAGTATTGGCACAAAGTGTTATAGTGAAAATGAAGTATTGGCAAAAGTGTGTTTTGGAGAACAAATGCCTTACTGAGTGCGATTATATTGGCATTTATTATAATATAATAAGTTAAACTACGTGAAGATGAGCAAAAATTGTTCATAAAAATATGGTTTTGGGTACAGAAAGTGTTTTAGAATCGCCGAGCATCAACACAGCTCGTTTTTTTTAACGCCTATGTTCTTATGTTCTTACCGCAAAGATGCACCCACTTTTCCCGGTAATTTAAGCCTCTTGGCAGGCCAAACAAACGCATGAACTTGTTCTAATCAAACAGCATCTTCATTTAAAATCAAGAAACTAAAATTTTAACAAACCAAGAGTTGAATTAAATCGCTACAGAAATATATAAATTGAGAAAAAAGAATATATAAATTGAGGTAGAAAGCAATGTGAATAAAACGAAAAATCATATGAAAAATTCGGAAATACGTGGGTATATTGATATATCTGTCGGTATATAAATATCAAAATTTTGAAAAAATATTGGGGAAAGCAATGTGAATAAAACGAAAAATCATATGAAAAAATGGCAAAAAAAACATTAAGAAAATCGTTTTCGGAAATTCGCTACCAACTACAACGATGGATAAGTGTGGATCCGCAATTGAGGAGGTATACTTAAAAATCGCTTAAGATAAATGAAGGTAACTATTTATAATTTAACCTAAGGGTCAGTTTCTTAGTGCACGTCTGCAGTTTCAAATCGGACTGACTGGCTTATGCCCAGATTAGCCAAGCAAATGTCCGCCAGCTGTTCACTGCAGACGCACTTTATGTGATCTAAGTTTAAACTGGCACGACGAAACTGGCCCTAAGAAGATACAAATATTTAAAGTCTATACAATGAAAATATAGTTGAAAATGTTGGTAGCGGTAGAAATTCTTCTCCTAGTCGTCCTCAGCGGTTGTCTCCGTGTGATAGGGTGGTAGTAATATCAGTTTGACAAGCGGTCTTGTCACAGTGCCCTTTTCGGTCAGGATGTCAACAACTCGGACTCTACTGTCCAAACCTGGGTGTAAATTGACCACCCTACCTAGTCTCCATTCGTTAGGAGGGAGATTATCTTCTTTTATGACCACCATATCTCCTACTTTCATGTTTGCCTTCGGATGTTTCCACTTTGTGCGTTTTTGTAGCTCGTTCAGGTATTCAGTCTTCCATCTCCTGCAGAAGTTTTGGTGTAGGGCCTTGAGCTTCTGCCAACGATTAACGATCGAGGCAGGATTTTCGTTGACGTCTAACTCTGGTGGAGCTAGCAGGTGTCCGCCGACTAAAAAGTGGCCTGGAGTTAGAGGCTCCAGATCAGATGGCTCATTTGAGGCTGGGCTAAGTGGACGCGAGTTGAGACATGACTCAACTCTGCAAAGTAGTGTACTGAACTCCTCGAAAGTGTATTTCGAATTTGACGCTATCTTTTTAAAGTGGCTTTTGAAACTTTTCACACCTGCCTCCCATAAGCCCCCCCATATGCGGAGCTGCGGCAGGTATGAAATGCCAGGTTAGTGATTGGTGAACATATTTTGAGAGCGTCTGTGTCCGCGCGTCGGAAAGAAATGCCTTAAATTCTGCTTTTAACGCTCTTGAAGCTCCTACAAAGTTTGTCCCATTGTCTGAGTAGACATTTTTTGGGCACCCACGTCTGGAAACGAATCTTGAAAATGCCGCTAGAAAGGATTGGGTACTCAAATCACTTGTGGCCTCTAGATGGATGGCCTTCGTAGAAAAACAGACCATAAGACAGACGTAACCCTTTGAGATTCGGCACCCCCGCCCACGATAACTTTTTATTTCAAAGGGTCCAGCGAAATCCACACCTGTATTTGTAAATGCTCGCGAAAACGTAGTTCGCTCTTGTGGAAGGATCCCCATAAGTTGGCTTTGTGAGCGTTTTTTGTGAATAGTACATATTTTGCAATTATGGATGGTGGACCTTATTAGTGTTTTCACCTTTGGAATCCAGTATTGGGTTCGGATGAGACGCAACATGAGTTGGTTTTCACCATGGAGAGAGACTTCGTGTACAAATTGGACTATTAGGCGCGATAACCTGCAGCTGTATGGGAGTATGACTGGATGCCGTTCACTATATGCCAGATCAAGAGATGCACCAAGACGACCCCCAGTTCTCAGCAAATCATCTTTATCAAGCAACGGATTTAGAGGAAGGATTTCACTTTTTGACTCAATGGATTCTCTAGCTTTAAGTTTAGCGATTTCTGCTCCGTAATGTTGCTTCTGAGCGAGTTTTATCAGACGTATAGTCGTTGTTTTAATTTCGTTTGACGAAATTAAAGAAGAGTTCGCCTGAAAAGAAGCTTTTGTCTTCGGACTGGTTCTTTGAAGGAATCTCAATACATACGAGAGCACCCTCAAAGCTTTCGGTAAACTTGAAAACCGCTCAAGAATGTCACTAAGTTGGTTTGACGTTATTGTTGAATGAACGTGCAACCGTTTTTCCTCAATATTAGTAGTGAAGTCTATCTCTTGTAATGGCCAATTTTCTCTATTTTCTTGCAGCCAAGAAGGTCCTTGCCACCACAACGAATTTTGTACCAATTCATGCGCCAATATGCCCCTGCTTGCTAAGTCTGCTG
>NW_023477559.1:0-2774 GCF_013731165.1 Rhagoletis pomonella | reverse complement strand
GATCTGGAGTAGCTACAGAGCTGAGTTGTATATGAAATTAAAGCGCAAGCCCCATAGGTTATCCAAAAATTGTCGGATTTCAAATCGGTGAAGCATGTGCTCAAATATAAGCGTTTATACATTTTCTTGACTCACTCTCAACGTATCTATATATAATTGCTCTGTCATACGACTTAGTTAGGGCGATCTGAAGTATCTACAGAAATGACTTGTACATCAAATTAAAGTGCAAGCTCCATAGGTTATTCAAAAATTGTCGAATTTCAAATCGGTGAAGCATGTGCTAAAATATAAGCGTTTAAACAATTTCTTGACTCACTCTCAACGTATCTGTATATAATTGCTCAGTCACACGACTTAGTTAGGGCGATCTGGAGTAGCTACAGAGCTGAGTTGTATATGGAGTTAAAGCGCAAGCCCCATAGATTATCCAAAAATTGTCGGATTTCAAATCGGAGAAGCACGTGTTAAAATATAAGCGTTTACACATTTTCTTTACTCACTCCCAACGTATCTATATATAATTGCTCCGTCATACGACTTAGTTAGGGCGATCTGGAGTAGCTGCAGAATTGAATTGTATATCAAATTAAAGTGCAAGCTCCATAGATTCTGCAAGAATTGTCTCATTTCAAATCGGTGAAGCAAGTGCTAAAATATAAGCGTTTAACCATTTTCTTTACTCACTCTCAACGCTTCTATATATAATTGCTCAGTCATACGACTTAGTAAGGGCAATCTGGAGCAGGTACAGAATTGAGTTTTATATCAAATTAAAGTGCAAGCTCCATAGGTTATCCAAATTTGTCAGATTTAAAATCGGGGAAGTAGGTGCTAAAATATAAGCGTTTAAACATTTTATTGACTCATTCTCAACGTATCTATATATAATTGCTCAGTCATACGACTTAGTTAGGGCGATCTGGTGTAGCTACAGAAATGAGTTGTATATCAAATTAAAGTGGAAGCTGCAATTGCGATTAATGTTTTTGTCACAAAAGTAAAATTGGCAGACAAATTAATAGTGTGCAGCGTAATCTATAAAAAAAATATTTACCAAATATCCGTGGAATTTTGATCCGGATTCGTGCTATTCATAGTTTCGAAATTTATTTCGCGAAAGCAAAAAATAAAAATAGCTTAGATCACTTTCTTTTTTAAACACCTAGGATATCACTGACAAATTTAAAGTGCCCAGGATGACGGTAAAATTGAAAATTCTAAAAATTTTTTGATGCGATTTTTGAAATGAATGATCCAAATTAGCCGGTATACATATTTATGTATTTTAAAATTTTTAGAAGCGTGGTAGAATTTTTGTACTGAAAGGGTTAAGAAAGCTTTAGTTTAAAAACGTGATACCAAATGCCTTTCACCATGAAACGGCGCCAATTTTAAAAGATTATTGCGCCTCAGACGACGGCTAATAAAGCCCTTGGTAGGATATTGTGATAGGTTGGACTATACCTTAAAAATTACTGTTTTCTCGCGGGCCACTGTACGAAGCTATGAGTAGAGTAAGGCCCTTTAATAACTTAAAAATTATCTTGGGATATCAGGTATCTAGCAGTACAAGATTAATTGTTGTCTCTCGCGAAGTTCTTTAAATAAAGTTTGAGCTAAATACTGAAGTATATTCATGAACATCACGTTTTATTTTTTACTTAAGTTTAAATACTTAGTATCTGCAAATATTTCTTTAATGCATTCACCCGAATTTCGGGGGGTTATTACTAGTCTATATATAATTGCTCAGTCATACGACTTTGTTAGGGCGATCTGGTGTAGCTACAGAATTGAGTTGTATATCAAATTAAAGTTCAAGCTCCACAGGTTATTCAAAAATTTTCAGATTTCAAATCGGTGAAGCATGTGCTAAAATATAAGCGTTTAAACATTTTCTTGACTCACTCTCAACGCTTCTATATATAATTGCTCAGTCATACGACTTAGTTAGGGCAATCTGGAGCAGCTACAGAATTGAGTTGTATATCAAATTAAAGTGCAAGCTCCATAGGTTATTCAAAAACTGTCAGGTTTCTAATCGGTGAACCAGGTGCTAAAATATAAGTGTTTAAACATTTTCTTTACTCACTCTCAACGCTTCTATATATAATTGCTCAGTCATACGACTTAGTTAGGGCAATCTGGAGCAGCTATAGAGCTGATTTGTATATCAAGTTAAAGTGCAAGCTCCATAGGTTATCCAAGAATTGTCAGATTTCAAATCGGTGAAGCAGGTGCTAAAATATAAGCGTTTAAACATTTTCTTGACTCACTCTCAACGTATCTATATATAATTGCTCAGTCATACGACTTAGTTAGGGCGATCTAGAGTAGCTACAGAGCTGAGTTGTACATCGAATTAAAGCGCAAGCTCCATAGGTTATCCAAGAGTTGTCGGATTTCAAATCGGTGAAGTAGGCGCTAAACTGTAAGCGTTTAAACATTTTCTTTACTCAATCTCAACGTATCTATATATAATTGCTTAGTCATACGACTTCGTTGGGGCGATCTGGAGTAGCTACAGAATTGAGTTTTATATCGAGTTAAAGTGCAAGCTCCATAGGTTATGCAAGAATTGTCACATTTCAAATCGGTGGAGCATGTGCTAAAATATAAGCGTTTAAACATTTTCTTGACTCTCTCTCAACGTATCTATATATAATTGCTCAGTCATACGACTTAGTTATGGTGATCTGGAGTAGCTACAGAGCTGAGTTGTATATCGAATTAAAGCGCAAGCTCCATAGGTTATCCAAAAATTGTCGGAT
>NW_023477558.1:0-2774 GCF_013731165.1 Rhagoletis pomonella | reverse complement strand
CACACCCAACATATTTAGTGTTATTCTATAGGCCAATACCTTTCAAACGATACCTTACATATTAAGTTCCGGCCACTAGTTGGAAAGATGTAGAGGTAAATGTGTTTTGGTTCGGGTCTCCACTACGAGATGCTTTGGCGTCTGTACGTACCATCATTTAATTTTTTTCAAACTTTCAGGAATTAAAGTACAAAAAAAAAAACTAAGAAGGTTTTGTTCCAGGATGTCTTGATTCGTATGCCTTTGTGGGCGTGACTGCTGCCTGAAATTCGAAAAAAGGCAATTTGTTAAACTACCACTGAGGTCACACTACTCAGTCCATGTCATTGATGTGGATATCAGTAGAAGGGTCTTCAAACAAGCTATCTAACGCTATCTTTTGTGTTTATAAAATATAAATATGTCATAGCGTTATCGCCTGAAAACTAAAAATCGGGCTGCTGAAAATATAGATTTCGAGAATTTTCTCAAAAACTGGTCAGTCGATTTTATTCTAGGTTTCCACAAATCTAGCCCAAAACCTTAGCTTTCATCTGGTATATAGCCTAAATCTGGAAAAACTCTTGTTGTGGAGATATTGCGATTCAAATTGAAAAAACGTCGCTCCAAAAAGGGTCAAATGGTTAAAAATTAACATATCCGTCTAATTTGCTTACTTTAAGATATACAAATAACATACCCAGTTCCCCGAAAAAAATTGCCCATTCCCCGATTGCCACTTAAACCGAAATTCCCTGCAAATCGGGGAATTTCCCGCGAGTTGACAAGTTGAAGGATGCAGCTGTGCCAATCACTTCGTATATGTCTTGGAAACCACAATTTGTGTGTATTTTAGAGTTTTTTTCAGTCACATGCCGAAATTGTAACATTCTTCCCCATTTTAATTGCAGGTAAGTACACAGTAAAGTATGTAACTATGCTACATGGGTTTATCACCCGCACTTAACCCACCAGGGAAGACGCGTTACCTACAGTTGTACATAAATATGTATGTATGTATGAATGCATTTAGTTCACCCAATATGCCGCTACTACTTACATACATACATATGTAAATTGCCACACGGTCAAAAATTTGGGTTTAATTTTTAAACCGCGCTGGGACTACCGTTTTTTTTTTTTAATTTTTTATAGTCTACTTTTTAAACCAGTCAATAGTTTTAAGCAATTTTTAATATGTTCTGGTTTAAATTTTAGTCGAAAAAGTTCGGGGTTTAAAACTCAAACCAAAATGTTTTAATTCTAGTTTCTAGGTTTCATATATAGAAAATTTGTTTTAAAATCTAAACCGAAATAGAAAATGTTTGCACACAGCGAAATGTGGTGTTGATTCAAACTCAACATATGAAAGCACATTTACATGCGTGGCTGTAGCTGAGTGTGCAAAGATGCTTGATACAATTGGTTGCTACCAAGGCTGTCCGGGTTCAATCCCCATCAGACGGAGCATGAAATTTAAGATCTTTTTTTATATTCTAAATTATGAAAATGTTTGGGTTAAAAATTTAAACCGAATTGTTTAAATTCTAAACCCAACATAGGTGCTCTCTTTTTTTAATCTTGGAAGGTTAAAATTAAAACCGAAACTTTTAACCGTGCACTGAGCAAAACTACTTGAGAAAAAAGGCTTAGGATAATAGCACGAGTGCAACATCGTACACGTGATAGAAGTAAAACTTCTTAAAAAACGCCCATGTGTGCGCCACACACCCGGTAGAAATCTTAACAAAAATATACTACGAGACAATCAGACGAATACAGTTGTTTATTGTATCCAAAGTTGGTACCAAAGTTGATAAGCTTTTATCATTTCTCATAATTCGCTTTTAATTTTAATTTTTTCGAATACAGAGGATATGATCATTCTTTTTTGCTTTAAAAAAAAATAAAACATTCAGATTATTGTTTGTATTGTCGTCGATTTGCTACTCCAAAATAATTGATATCAAATAAAACACCTCTTTGAGGTAAAATTTTCGAGTGACGAAAGCTGCACTAGAAACACAAAATTTATGATATCAATTTCGTGACGAAAATTATACGCATTTTTTAACTCCCTTGGAAACGTACGGAAAATCTTTTTTATTTATTCGGAACGTTGCAAAATTCTGTCTACTGCTAGAAACACAAAATAAAAAACAGAACTTTTGCAACGACTCGTAAGAATAAAAAAAGATTTTCCGTACGTTTCCAAGGGAGTTAAAAAATGCGTATAATTTTCGTCACGAAATTGATATCATAAATTTTGTGTTTCTAGTGCAGCTTTCGTCACTCGAAAATTTTACCTCAAAGAAGTGTTTTATTTGATAAAGTATACTTTACATTAAAGTATGCTCTAACTTATTTAGAGCCGACTTTAATTTGACTGTGACTACGGGCCATTGAACACAAAACTAGTAAAAACTTGCAAGTGAACAGTTTTTGCACTGTTTTGACATTCTGCTGTAAACATTTTACCATGATACAATAATTTTTAGAAGGTAGTTTCACTTGAAAATTTTTGACATAAACCGTGTCTGTGACAAACACGCAATGTAGCCACTGCTACGATATAGAACTTGGGGATTATCGCTTGTTATTTTAGATATTTTTTAACAGAACATGTAAAAATTTATATGTTTCATAACTGATCGCTTAATTTTTAATATAAATATACGTATTTTATACATACATTTTTGCCACTGCTAATCACATGAATAAAAATCATAAAAATGAAAATATAACAGCAATATTTCTTGTTTATAATGGATTAGATCCATCGCACACCACGGACT
>NW_023477557.1:0-2774 GCF_013731165.1 Rhagoletis pomonella | reverse complement strand
TCCGAGAAGTGGACCAGGGACCGATCTATTCCAAAAATCGCATTTATGGTCCGATTTGCTTAAAACTCGGTATGTAAGTAGTTTTTTAGCATATATTAGGATATATGGTCCATTTTTTTCGAGAAGTGGACCAGGGACTGATCTATTCGAAAAAATCGTATTTACGGTCCGATTTGCTTAAAGTTCGGTACGTAGGTAGCTTTTTAGCATATATTAGCATATATTATCCATTTCGTCCGAGAAGTGGACCAGGGACCGATCTGTTCGAAGAAATCGTATATATGGTCCGATTTGCTTAAAATTCGGTACATAGGTAGCTTTTTGCCTGGATAAGCTTATATATTCCTGTTTTCCAATTTTCATGCAATTTCGAATATAAATAGCTTTAAGTAACGACCATATCAAGGGGCGAATTCGTCACAAGATTTTTTTGCGCCAATCAGAAACAACGGATACTGTCAAAATATAAATATAATATATAATATATCTCAACTAATTTATATTTAGAAAGCCGTTTGTTAGTTTTCGCAAGGCTCGAAGCGGCTGAACCGATTTTTTTGAAACTGCCACCTGCCGCACGTGTCCCAAGGATGGTTTTAGGCTGAAAAAAATCTATATGTAAAGGGGGCGTGGCACTTCCCATACAAACCGAATTTCTCATGCTACATATCTCTGAAAGTGTGCATGGTAGAGTTTTGGAAATTGGTATGGAGATATACGAAATCAATCGCAGACCCTTGGAGAAAAATTTTAGCTATAGTAAAAAGGGGTGTGACATCTCATATACAAACCGAATTTTTCATGCTGCTTATCTCTGGAAATTTTTTGATAGAGTTCTAGAGTTTTGTATGGAGATGTACGAAATAAATCGCATACTCTTGGAGAAAAATTGGAACTATTGGAAAAGGGGGCGTGGCATCTTCCATACAAACCGAATTTTTCATACTGCCTATCTTTGGAAGTGTTTATGGTAGAGTTCTGAAACTTGGTATGGAGATATACGAAATCAATTGTATACTCATGAAGAAAGAGGGCAGCTGTTGGAAAGGGGGGCGTGGCTCCTCCCATATAAATCGAATTTTTATACTGCATATCTCTGAAAGTATTCATGGTACAGTACTGGAACTTCGTATGGAGATATGTATATAGTTGAAATCAAGCCCATACTCACGGAGAAAATTTGGGCTATTTGAAAAGGGGTGTGAGGCCTACAAACCTACCGACCTTTAGCTATCTTTGAATGAATTTTTTTATTCTTCTGTAGGTGTGTTTGTAAGTGAAATCCTCCTAAATGGTTGTACGGATTTTAACGAAACTTTTTGTGTACATGAGTGGGTCTCTGGATGGTTTAGTTTCACAATTTAATCCGACAGTTGGCGCTGTAGTTGAGTTATTAATAAAAATCTTATTTATGATCCGATTTGGGTAATGTTTTAAATATGTATGCAATACTATTGCAAAAACGCGCTGCCAAGGGGTGCTGAAGTCGAGCTACTACTAAAAATAGCCAAGTGAGAAAAGGGGCCGTGAAGGTCAGATTAAATCGACCTGTTGCACCATTGAGTATATCGAAAGCTCCTGCGTTGCAATTGGC
This sequence comes from Rhagoletis pomonella, assembly GCF_013731165.1. Lineage (NCBI taxonomy): Eukaryota > Metazoa > Arthropoda > Insecta > Diptera > Tephritidae > Rhagoletis > Rhagoletis pomonella. Next base: position 1,180 of record NW_023477557.1, on the reverse strand, counting down.
CCCGTGGATGTGATTTTCCAATATTATTGTGCGTTCAAACGTTTAAGGTATTTCGTCTGAAATAAGTATATGTATATTGCATTTCTGTAGAACAATGCACCCATTTTGAAATTGCCACCTACTATACTCTAAAGCTTCTAGGACATTCACTATAGAACCGGGTCATTGTTGCCGCCAGGGAGTGAAGAGGAAAAAATGTATTTCGCTTTGCGAATAACCGTGCTATGAAATGCCGCACAACTGGAGAATTTCAAGAACGGATATAACACTTTGCTTAGGTTATTTAAAGCGACAAATGACCACCAAACCTTAATCTTAGCAGACAAATGTGCCAATGAAAATCGTAAACGTCAATTGTTGGTGAAAATGTTGGATCAAAAAGTTTCAATAAAATATATAAAAATTTTGGGCGGGTCGAAGTTCGCCGGGTCTGCTAGTATGTGTATATATGTATACACTGACTGTACTAACGCTTCCGCAAACGCTTAGTCAACTACGCAACAACACAATTTGATGCACTTGTACCCACGCCACTCGACAAGCCTACTTACATAGATTTCTGGACTGTTGCTGCTATGGGTTTTACACCTCTTTTGGAAGGTATTTTTTCCAAACTACACGATTTGTTGCTATTCTTTTTGTTTTTGTAATGGGTTTGCACCTCTGAACAATTGGCAAGCCTTTTTGCCAAGAAGCGACCAAATTAAAACACGATAGTTTAACCAAGATGTGTATTTCGCGAAACGGATTCTCTATAATAACATTTATAGCCTTCAAGGACAGACCATTTATATAAAATAAAATTAGCTTAAAGAACTGTTATCAAAAATTAATAAACAATAGATACCTATGAACATGACAGCAAATGGTTAAAATAAACAAATTACGAATATGAGTGACAAGAAGAAATACAGTGGAGGGCATATTTGAATTACTTGAAATTATATGAATTATAATTTAAGAATTTTGGTGCTTCTCTAAACATCCTCCCCTCGTTGGAAGCGATAGGCTTTCAACTCCATCAGGGTCCATGGGCAGGACACACAACTTGTTGATAGCGCGCCTGGTAGTGCCACTAGCGGTGCGAAGGACAGCCACTCGCGCAACTTCATCGTTTCCCTTGATGGTTTCAATCACCCTGGCCAGCGCCCACTTCAGCGGAGGCAAATTCTCATCCTTA
>NW_023477556.1:0-2774 GCF_013731165.1 Rhagoletis pomonella | reverse complement strand
CGAAAGGAGCATCCCGCGGCCAGGCTGGCGGCTCTTCTCTATGAAAACTGGTTGGGGAAAAAGGTATATTACCAGCTAAATTGAGATTTCGTAACATATTGCGAAGGTCGTTTGAAATATCATTTGTAATTTCCTCTCGGAATACGTTAAGCGACTCTACTATCAAGTCTCTTACTCTTGGTTCAGTTATAACATTAACGTTCGTCTCCTGTTGCCGCCCGCCAGTTCTATTTCTAGGACTTTGTGTCTGATGAGCGGTATGCGCAGATGCAGCAGTAATGCGAGTATTAGGATTACTTTGTACAAAACTACGAGTGTTGGGTCGCTTGCGCGGTATGGCCCCAGTCCTTTGACCAGTAGGGGGATTAGCAATCTCGACATCCACGTTGGTCGACTTTAAATCATTGACATTACATGCTTGTCGACACACTGGACAGGTCTCGTTATTTTCCAGCCATGTATGAATGCATTTGATATGGAAATGATGATTGCAAGGAGTTTCTACTCTATCTCTACTGCTTTGTAAAACCTCACTACATATTGCGCAAATTGTATTGTTCATGGTATCTATATCAATGCCTCCAGAGGCATTACCCGGGCTATGAGTCACGGGCATTGTATTAAGCACAAGTTAAAATTTAGAAGCTATTCATATCTTTCGGCAAGCACAATGTACATATAATATTGAAAGTGATTTGCTTTGAGCACCGATTGGATATGATGTTTTAATAGGTTAATCACCTCTACAAAAAAAAACAGTTAAATCAAAAGCGAACAGCTATCGATATGAATATATTAAGCAATTGTTTGGGGACTACTCGGTAGGATATGTCGTGACGGATACCTAGGTGAGCAAGGAAAAAAAAAATTTAGCGTGCACTGTTGTTTGTTTGGCTGAAAGCAAAGTGGTGCTGGCCACCAGAATTAATTATTTTCATATTATTTTATTTTATTTTATTTTATTTTTTTTTTTTTATTTTGGTATATCTACTTTGGTTTATCTCCGGAACATTCCAGAGGATGAAAAATCCAAAAAGTAAATTAGTTATTAAGAGAAAAAAAAAACACATTTAAGTAACTAACACTCAAGCTGCCAGAACAGAGATACGAAATACTGATAACACAACCCTATTGCGTATCGTTCCCGCATCTCAACAATCTAAACGTCAATCCAGAGTATAATTACCAGAGAAATTCTGACTTGGTAATTTAGCGGTCAGAAACCGAAATAACTCAGTAAATCTGCAGTCCAGCTTCATTAACCAAAGTCTAATAAAGAAATACATTGTTATTTCAAGTCTAAAGTATCAATTCCACGGTCAGTAATCAAGAGCACTTAATTAACAGAAAGTCCAGCTTCATTGCCAAATTAAACCTGAGTAAAATTAAGTAGAATGATTGTGGCTTTGGAACAATTAGCGGGCATGATCCGAAAATATCCAAACCATGCAACTCCGGCATATTTTACCCATTGCCAAAATGATGTAAATAAATTGGGAGAAAATGAAATCGGGAGCTGTGAGGAGCAACAAAAAACATGTCCCTGATGCACCCTCGGGCCCCACGTTGGGCGCCAATATTTTTCTGTAACGACTTTCTCCTAAAGGGCTGCCTAAAAAGAAAGAGGGAAATTTGTAGGTGCATGAACAGTCGGCGGTTCTGCATACCTTGCTATGCTACAGCTTAGTTCAGGTAAAATGGGCGTGGGCTTGCCTCAGCGCATGCAACGAAAGCCTTACTAAAAATATAAATGTATGCAGATAAAAAAAAAACGAAGTGATTGAAACCAGCTTAGAAAACTTTGAAAGAAGCAGCAAAAAAAATAAGTAAAAGGAGCAAGCATGAAAAGAGCACAAAGAAAAAGAAACCCAACAGTAACAATGCACCTGGAGGGGAGAGAAGATGGCTTTTCTCCCTCATTATTTACCCACCCTACCTGTTAACAGATTACTAATTCATTCTATTAACCCTACGACTCCTCACTTCACCTTATCAAGACATTATCCCATCTTTTGTCCCCCCTTAAAAATGATATCACCACATCACTTTACCTTATAATCTTTCTCTTCATGAGCTTTAATAGAGACATCTTTAACTATTTTCAGCACAAGGTTTACTTACAGTCTAATAACAATAATTATTAATAACAATTTTTATAATAATTGAGAAAAAAAACAAAGTGTTCTATACAACTAGTAGCTACTATTATGCTAAATGCAATTTCCACGTAGAGCAAAAAAAAAGTTTGGATATATACTTGTATAGCTAACTATTAAACCATAGCAAAATCAAAATCAAATTTATGTAAATAGGCAAACATGTATGAATAAAAGAAGGAAGATAATTGTGTATGATCAAACTTACTTGTAAATGTTAGCAGCATCGATGCGACGGTGGGCCCAGCGACGACGATATGGTTGGGAGTTCGATCTAACTCAGTTGCTTTTCTGTCGATCAAGTTCGATAGGGGGTGTGGTTCGACCTTTACTTTTATGCATACATGTATACGCTTAACACCTAATTATGAAACTAAACCTAGGAGACCTTACTTAATCTGATTAAAAGTCGTATTCATAAATATTACAAAATTGAAAAAAAAAAGTTTATACGGTTAGTAGAAATAAATTTTGCTATTAATTCTAAATAGGTTGCATATAAGATTTCTTCTCTTTCATGAATAGTTATATTTGCCTAGATATCAATCTAACTTTCTCCGCTTCGTTCGATCCTTACACTAGATATGTAATATCAAATTCACGACCTCTTAAAAATTC
>NW_023477555.1:1618-2775 GCF_013731165.1 Rhagoletis pomonella | reverse complement strand
AAAAAAAAATAAAATGAGTAAAAGGACGCGAGAATTTGAGTGTAATAAGGATCCAGATATGTTCTGTTTCATGTGTGGCCAATATACTATCATAAGGCGACGACGAGTGTTCTCAGATCATATCAAAACTTTATACTCCAAGTATTTTGGAATTGAGCCTAAAAATGCTGAAAAACCATGGACACCGAACACTTTGTGTACATCGTGTCGAGTAGAATTGATTCAGTGGGAATCAGGACAACAAACAAAATTTGATACACCAATGATATGGAGAGAACCTACTTGCCATTCAATAGAGTGTTATATTTGTCAAACAAAAGTACTTGGCGTTGGAAGATCAAGAGGAGTAACCTATGCTGGCGTACCTACAGTGACATTACCAGTACTACATTCAACGGCAGTTGCGGATCCAGTTCCATTGTCAACAGTAACATCTGAGTGCGGGGGATCAAGTTGTACTGAATTTCGCATGGAAAACGAAAGAAACGTTCTGTCACAAGCACAACTTAATGATTGGATAAGAGATTTGGAACTATCCAAGGAAAAGGCCGAGATCCACACTTCTCGTATGCAACAATTTAAATTTGTGTCATCCGATGTTAAGGTGACATATAGTAGAACTCGTCACGAACCATTTTCCAAACACTATACCAAGAAAGACAGTATATGCTACTGCAACGACATCCCTGGTTTATTCAAAGAGTTTGGTCAAACATATGATTCAAAAGAGTGGCGGTTGTTCATAGACGGCAATAAACTGAGTTTGAAGGCTGTATTATTGCATATTGGTAACAAAAAGCCTTCTATCCCGATTGCACATGCAGTAAATACAAAGGAAACCTACGAGGAAATGCAAAAAATACTCAAATTTATCAAATATGAAGAGCATGATTGGAAAATATGTTCTGATCTCAAAGTCGTTGCAATGCTATGCGGTCTACAAAGTGGCTACACCAAGCACTGCTGCTTCCTCTGCAAGTGGGATAGCCGAGCTCGTAAGGACCACTACGTCAGAAAGGATTGGCCGGAAAGAGTCGAGTTTACCGTTGGTGTGGATAACATCAAATACACCCCTCTTGTCAAGAAAGAGAAAATCATACTTCCACCCTTACACATCAAGCTCGGTCTCATTAAAAACTTTGTTAAGGCTTTGGACA
>NW_023477555.1:0-1518 GCF_013731165.1 Rhagoletis pomonella | reverse complement strand
AAGCCCTAACTACGAGCAGATAGTGAACGACCTAATCAATAATTATGCGAAAATGGGCGTAAATATGTCTTTAAAAATTCACTTTCTCCACTCACATTTGAGCTTTTTTCCGGCAAATCTTGGCGACGAAAGTGATGAACATGGCGAAAGGTTTCATCAGCAAATGAAATTAATTGAGAATCGATATCAAGGATTCTGGGACGTCGCAATGATGGGTGATTACTGCTGGTTTCTCATAAGAGAAACCGATCCTAAACTGAATAAGCGTCAAAGTAGAACACATAATTATTTCGACAACATAGTAAAATCAAATTAAGATAAAGATTGTTAGAATATAGTATAAACATAAATAAATTTAAAAAAAAAGTTAAAAATATGGGTAATTTCATTCCTAAATTGAACTTTTAACTCAATAGAAACAGAGCATAGCTAGATATTTCACTCTTCTTTATACCATACATACGTTTTGAGGTATACGTTGAAATTGCGCAACCTGGGTATTTTTATTTGATCGCTTATAACTTACGTAGTTTTGCATCGATTTTCTTCGATGATACCTTATTTTTTTTGTAATATAACAGAGCTGCAAAAAAATAAAAGGTTTTCGAGATCCTTCCCCGCAAAGTACAATTTTTTTTATATCTTTACAAAAAAAATTGAAAAAATCGGTAATGATTGTTCGTTATCTTTGAATCTACAGGGCCTAGCAAAAAGTATTGTATGCACAGCTTACCTTTTAAAAGCTTCAAACCGTTTTGGAATTGCTTAATTCGTTCTTGAGATATATATGATTAAGTGGACCCAATTTTTATTTTTTTTGCAAAAACGGTAAATTGCAAATATCTCAAAAACGGTACCATAAAATTAAAAATAACCTTGATTTTCGTAATCAGGGGGTGATTTTACATACGAATTTCATAACGGCGTCTCTGGTAAATTTTGGCCGTCGACCAGTGTTATTCCAAGTCCTTCCAAAAGAGGTTTTTTACATTTTATTAGAAAAACAAATTTAATGGTTTTTAATAATGCAAACGAGCAAAAGTATTAAGCGTTTTAGTGCATTAAAATTTTTTCATTAGCATTAGCTTGGATAATTTAATGAAAAAAAAATTTCATTAGCATTACATTTTTCAGAATTAATGCATTGAAATATTCATTTGCATTAAATTTCTTAAATTAATGCATTCATTTTTTACATTAACATTATTGCATTAAATACCATTAATGCATTAAAAAATTAATGCATTTTTCACAACTCTGATATGCACATATGTAGTACAAACGAAAACAAATCTAATAAGCTGCTCGTTGATATAAATGCGAACTGTACTGATTGTCAAAAATTATGTGTTTGTTGTACATTTGTTCATGTTTGTCATTGTGCGTGTAATTTTCTAGAGTAGTTTTGTGCTCTCGCTATCTCCTTGTATTAACCCGTCCTTCGTTGGTATACTCTGATGAACATATGTGCGGATGATAGCAAGGCCAACTTATATAAGGTAGTGTTACAGGAGCAGT
>NW_023477554.1:0-2775 GCF_013731165.1 Rhagoletis pomonella | reverse complement strand
ATTAGGGAACGGATTTTATGGAAATTGCCTTTTTTCTGCTAAAGGCTACCGCTTACTTTTCACCACTGTTTTTTTTAGCTGAATAACGGTAAATAGCAAAAATCTCGAAAACCACAAGAAAATAAAATGAAACGATTTTCAGACGTTGCGAGCAATTCTGACATTTGGTGCACAAAACAAAAATTTAAATTAGTGATCCAGTGGAATCATGGCTATATAGATTTTCACCCCTTTGGAGAAATTCCTGGCATTTCTATTTTTGGCCTCTCGCTCCCTTCCCTTCCGTTTCGACAAAAATTACGTGTGAAAGGATGTAGTAAAATTTAATTTTGACAGACAAAAACAAAAACATATAAAAACATGAGATCATGAGATCATTACAACGTACGCCAACAAAACATAACAACTTATCACAACTAAAGCACAGAGAATTTTTCACAATGCACGCACCTTTTCTATCCTTTGGGTGCAAATTTCTCAACTGGACCTCAAATTTCAGTCAAGTTCGAATTTTTGGGTGAAAATTTGTGGGTAGAGAGGCTTATAGATGGGAATGGGATTCTGATAATTTTTTTGAAAAATTTTAATTTTTAAAGTTTTTATAAGCAAATATATTTTTAAGCAATATTTTTTTCAAAACTCATTTTCTCTTAAAGTATTTGACGAAAGTTGATGAAATTTTATTTGTAAGCGTAGTGACATTAGAGCTTTCATAAAAAATATTTTTATAATTTAGAACTTTTTTTTTTTTTAATTAAACATTATAAATATTCAAGTTGCATTAAAAATATGTTCTCAATGAGTGTTTTCCATTTCGTTTATATTTTCGAAAACTGCATGTATTCAAGAAAATATTTCTAAAAAAAAATTGTTAGATTTTTTCTGTTTATTACTTACAGCAACATTTGTCACAGCTCGCACGCTTCGTGAACCATCCACGCTCACCGCCTATGCGCGCAACGTGTTCGCTGGAAAGTGCGTACAGAAGCAACTAATAATTGGCTCATATTTGCGACTTTTAACATAACCTTATATGATAATGATGGCATTTAAAAATGGTACTTAAAAATAAGGCATTTTTAGGTTAAGCTTGGTATGTGTTAAAATAATCTGATCAAGTCCATTTTTTTGAAGTTCACACGCAACTGTATGGTTCTAGCGCAACTGTATGGTTTTACGTATGTAAATTTTATGTCTAATAATTTTTTTTATTGTGATTGTTCAAGTGTTCAACGTCGCTCAGTGGTACAGCCCTATACATTTTTTTGGAAAAATAGAAGAAGTCGGCGTATAACCTCAATGTTCCGTGTACAATATTTATGGAGACAAATAAAAATAAAAATAAACGAAAAATTAGCGAAGTTCATTTATTTTAAAGCAAGCATGGGCAGAGAGTTAGAAGGTGCTAAAAGAGTGTAAGCGTCGAGTGTCATAGTTGCCAACTTGGTGCTTTAAGCACTAGATTTAGTGCTTTTTGAAAATTAAAGCGCCAAAAAAATTTTTTTTATTTTTTATTGTTTAGTGCTTAGTGCCTTTTTTAGTGCTTTTGAACTAAAATTACTCCGAGATAGTAAAAATCTGAAATAATTTGAAATATTTAAAGCTGTGGCAGCATTGAGTTTACAAGAATCTATAAATTTAAATGCACTAAAATACAACCATGATTGATAAAAAGCTGAAGTTGCAAACCCACCTTATTGAATTCTATTCGCATTGAAAATGCTAGTCCGCAGGTAAGTTAAGTATTTCTTTTTTTTTTCTAATTATTTATACAAATTTTAATTTTTTTTACCACCTGAGTAAAACTCATCGTTTCTGGGTGCTGAATCCAAATCTGGCCGCACAATTGCTCTAGCACTAGAATTTTGAGATATTAGGTCCATTCAATATCAAAAAATGGTTACGAATTGTTACTAGTACTTGCAAGTTTTAACTTTAAATGCATTCAATAACCCAAAATATTTGCAAGAGAGAGCGAATTCGAGAGCGTAACAACCCGAGAGAACTGCAAATTCTTGCTAGTAAAAATTTTACTAGCAGGAATTTGCAGGAGTCAAAAAGTAAGGTTAGTTTCAAATTCAAATGTAAATAAACTGTTTAAGAGGATGATTTGATGAAACATAATTAGTGAAATGAAAATATGGATTACAAATTTTAATATATTGTATATTTGTTTATTTTTATGACGATGGGAACTATTCCCAATTAAAAAAGAAAATTGCGCGCCAAAACTTAACCGTAAGAAAGTGTCAAAATGGCTTAAGTTGCAAGTTTTTCTAGTTTGGCGTTCAATAACTTTTCTGAAATTTTTCTCTTGCTCTCAATTTTACTCTCTATTTTTCTTTTACGCTCTCGCTGCAAGTACTTACTGGGAAAGTTTTTGAATGGACCTATTCTAACCTCAAAGTTCCAAAAACTAGTTTTTTGCTTTTGTTAAATACAAACTGTGAAAAAAGCATCCCTTGATTCAAAAAATTTGGTGATCCTAGTGTGGTAAAACGCTTTTTTTTCAAAAGTTGGCAACACTGCGTGTACGTATACAAGCGAGAGCGCAGCGATGAGAACACGACAGCATGCAAAATGAATTGGGAATTGTTTTTTGTAGTGACCACTTCTGTTTTAAAGTATACCTCACATATAAACCTAACCTCAAAAACGTCTTAAAAATGAAATAAAAAGTGTACCGATGCATATATAACTGCGAAATTTTGCCCATATGTTTGTAATAATTAGGGAACGGATTTTATGGAAATTGCCTTTTTTCTGCTAAAGGCT
>NW_023477553.1:0-2775 GCF_013731165.1 Rhagoletis pomonella | reverse complement strand
GAAATAAAATTTTTAGCTTTTTGCAACGGAAAATCTGCCAAAAAAAAAGCTGTTTAGAGAAGCCTTTCTTTCATTTGTGACTATGCCCCATTATTATTAACAAATCGCTAATGGAGATAATCATTTTCTCTCAAAAATAGTTTTTTCTCTTAAAATAATAACCCATTGATGAGAGACATATTAAAAAGACATAATATGCATATTTTGCATTTGGCATGAAAACAAAATTGCAGTTAAAAAAAGTACTTACATCATTAAATAAATAATAAATTTAACACAAATAAATTGGGGGAAATGATAAGCTACAAAAGCGGTGCATTAATTCATGCTACTTTTGAACATTTATTCGGAAAATGTTTGACATACTAAAAAAAGTGGAAATCAGTCAAAATCTGGCCAGAGGTGTAATTTTTAAGTGCTTTTGAGAAGGAAATACTAAAAGCATTTTTAAACACTTAAGAAAAATTTAATTTATGGAGGTATTGTCAAAATGTGTATATAGAATTTTAAATCCAAGAAAAGGAGCAAAAGTCGCATGATTTTTTGAAAAAGTCTCAAAATAAGCCTATTTTTAAAAAGTCGGTGTCAGGTGGCATCGATCTCTAAAAAGTCGCAATTTGATACTTTAGTCGCACAGCGGTAACACTGATTGTAGCTAACCTATGCAAAAAAACTTACCGAGCAAATATTTAGTGTGACGCTCAACACATACATACATACATACATATATACATACACACTTACATACATATGCATATGTAGTAAATAGCACATGTGGTCGATATCCGTTTCTATTTGGTTCGTTATAAAAATAATGACGGCAGCAGCATCAACAGCAAAGCTAGCAATCGAACGGCAGCAATAAACAGAATTGGCTAACGTGTGGCAGCCATTCAAGCCAGGAAAGTAATACTCTCACTTCCGTTATACATACATACATACGTTAGCGCTTGTGTGCACATGCACACATACAAACATGTATGTGGATTTGCCACTTTTGTTGCAACCATTCCATTTATATTTTTGCATCACATCCGATTGCGGTTAGTGTTTTAAACTTTTGTTGCTATTTTTAGTGGGCCAGCGGTCAACCAGTGTGCTCGTTCGTAGGCGATGAAAAAGCTTTTAAGGTATGAAATTTGATAGCTTTACCGAGCGTTATAGAAGCAGTTAAGAGGATGGCTGTGTCGAATTGGCGGCAATGAAAATAGAAAATAAAAACAAAAACATAAACGAAACCAAAGATCTTTATCGATTGTGGGAAATAGGAATGAATTTGTGTTGAGTTAATATGCAATCAAGAAGATTGGTTCGAAGATTTCAAAAGAATTAAAATTTGTAAACTTAATAGCAGGAAAAAGCTTTCAAAGAATTAATATTACATAGTAATCAAATATCCAAATTATTTCGATTTTTTCCGAACTGGCATAGTCGGAGTTACTGCAGTGAATGCTAGAGAGAAAAAACAGGCTCTCTAAAATTGGTCAGCTCTTCATACCAGAAATGGATCCAAAGAGACTAAATAGACCTCTCAGATAATCTCTAAATAGGAATGTGGAATGAATTTTGTATACTATCCTAATATGTGAAGAACGTTCCACACAATAACCAAAACGGCAATAAAAGCTGTTTTAACAAGAACAAAATGAAAACAAATGCTTCGGAAACCTTTGGAGTGTAGTCTACAAAAAGAAGTTACAAGGAAATTTAAAGAGATATGAAAGATAAATATGTACCGTCACTCGTGTTACAGGAAGTGTTTTCACTAGTTTTTTTTTTGAAGTGAAACTTCTTAATCGAGTTCGGAGATGGTTGCGTTAAATATTTAACACCAAGCCATAAATTCTGTATCGTTCGTTCGATTTTTAAAAATTAGGTGTCACATGAAAGGCCTTGTCCTTCGGGTGAACACCATAGCCTTAGTTCCATGAAAGGAGTTGCCACATGTTAGAAAATCGAATTCAAAATTTCTCTGCCGCAGAGGGTTGCGTTAAATATTTAACACCACGTCATAAAATCTGTATCGTTCGTTCGATTTTTAAAAATCAGGTGTCACATGAGAGGGTTTGACCTGCAGATGTGCAGTATGGTTTTAGTCTTTTATAGGGTTGCCATATATACGAAAATCAAATTCAAATTATTTATTAAGTTAAACGAATTATCCCAATATGGGTATCAAAAGAAATGGTTTTGAATAAGTTGTATTTTCTAGCTAAATGTAGGAGGGTTGTCACCTGTTTCAAAAGTAAAATTTAGTTAAATTATACAAAAGTCTTACGCTTAAAATACTATACAGTACAGAAAGAGCTTTAAGAAACACAATTAAAATATTTTTGAGGTGCCTGAAGAGGGTGGCCACCTGTTTAAAAAGTTAAACTCAAATTATTGAAGCAAATCTTATTATTATAGCTCCGTTATGTTTGCGATAAATATTTAACGCCACGGTACAGGTAGCATATGACGGGTATAGAAAACGAACAGCTGCGTTAAACGCCAATTGGGCGGAAAAAGACTAATGCAAAGACAAGAATATAATCAAAAACAAATATAAAGATAAGATGAAGATGAAGATGAAGATGAAGATGAAGATGAAGATGAAGATGAAGATGAAGATGAAGATGAAGATGAAGATGAAGATGAGGATGAAGATGAAGATGAAGATGAATATGAAGATGAAGATGAAGATGAGGATGAAGATGAAGATGAAGATGAAGATGAAGATGAAGAAGAAGATGAAGATGAAGATGAAGATGAAGATGAAGATGAAGATGAAGA
>NW_023477552.1:0-2775 GCF_013731165.1 Rhagoletis pomonella | reverse complement strand
CTAACACGGCCGCATAATCCTGACCTAGCTACAGACAACATCGTGCCTATTGATATATTTCGAATATTAAGCGGTTGAAATCTCCAGGTAATACTATCAGGTAATTTGGATTGGCACAGCAACGTCCAGTACGAAAGCCTGCTTACTGTTGAGGTGCCTAACAAATTACTTAAAATGTCTTTTGGGACGACGCATGACTAAACTTAGGAAAGAAACAAACACGAATTATTTATAAGGTTAATTTGACACTTCGTTTTGTATTTATAATTCATAGGTTTATTTTTGCAATACCTTTGTAAATATTTATTATTATTTATGAGTTAATTTGACATTTCGTTTTGTATTTATAATTCGTAGGTTTATTTTTATTTATGATTCATTGTGAACGTGTCGGTGAAAAGTGTTACCATTTCACTGTAATGTTCGCTAGTGGACGATAAAACACTCGATATCTGGAAATTATTAAAGTGCGTTTACACATTAATATAATCCGAATCAATCAATCGGTCCAATCTCGGATTATTAGCTGGCTTGTGGTTATATGTATTAAAGCTTAAGGAAAACTTGAATTTCTGCTCGGCATTAGTGTCATATAGCAGCAGGTGAAATAAAACAAGTAAAGAAGTCTAAGGGCCGGTTGTTCAATGTCTGATTAGCACAAATCGGAGGTAGAAGCTCTGGTTAAGCACAACTACTGCTTTATCGATCACATGTTACATGCATGATGTCGAAATCGTCGATAGTGAGTGGTAGTGATAACCAGACAATGAACAACCGGCCCTAAGTTTGGGCGGAGCCGAACATTAGATAACCGGTGCAATTATTAAATAGTTTTTTCCATCTTTCCGAATACTACTGCTACATGGTAAGCAGGGATGGTTTTATTCCTTTTTCAAACATCTTCGACAAAACAACAGGCATGGACACTCCGAACATACCACAAAGTACCACCAGGACAAAAATCACCGACTTTTACCTACCTGCAGGCAAAAACCATACAGAGACAACATAACGGATGTTAATATCGAGACAGCGAACCTACCAACCTATTACCTGCTTCTGAAATAAAAAAGGACACCATGGCATTTCTAATAATTAATCATCGACGAAAATCACATTACCTAAGATAAATGAACATAAATTAAGGACAAAATCTCGAACCAGACAGAACGAAAAATGACACTGAAGATGGCACAATGCCGAAACCGGTTTGTCTGCAAACCAAATTGACAAGGGATGACGGAAATTCGTTCCAAAATAAATCATCTTCGATAAACTTGCATAGTTATATGTGGGCGATATCATGCCCATTTTCCAAAATTCCATAAAAATGTTACTTCTTTTCAAGGGTATGTTGTTGGTATCAATTTTGTCTAAATTAGCGTCCTTGAATTTCGAAATATTGTAGTTTCAAGCATTTCTGAATTTTACCGTTATATAAAAAGTGGGTGGAATTTTAGTCCGATTTCAATCATTTTCAGTGTTTTGCTTTTACGTAGCAAGCACAATAATCGTTCCGAGTTTGGTACAAATTGTTCAAACGGTTACCGTGATACACATATGTGGTCATAAGTGGCGGAGTCACGCCCGTTTTCCAAAATTTTATCATACACGTATTTTGTGCTAAAAAATTATTGCAAACATCAATTTTAAATAAATTAGCTTCGGTATTTACTGATTTATCGAAGATTTCGTATTTCTCCAAATTACCTTTATATGGGATTTGAGCGAAGTTATAGTCCGATTTTTTTTAATTTTCAGTCATTTGATTGTTGCACCAAGGCCAATAAACGTACCAAGTTTGGAGGAAATTGGTGCAGCGGTTACCGAGATATACATATGTAATCATAAGTGGGCATGGCTACGCCCATTTTCCAAAAATTTATAATAATCTTATTTTCGTACCTTAGACTATGTTCAAACAAGCACCTTATTGGCAATTATGAACCTTTTCACCAATTTAGCCCTTAATTGTTACACAATTTATCATACGAAAATTCAAATTATTAATTGCCAATTAATAATTAATTGGCAATCAATTGGTTTCTATGCAATCCTGCTAGGTATGTTTAATTTTGACTTGGAGGTAGAGCTGTCAAACTATCGACGATACTATCGATAGTATCGATAGTCTGGTCACTTGAAATAACTATCGACAGTTTTAGTACTATCGCCACTATCGCTTCATTGATAGCGTATTCTCCTTCCTAGCGCTTTTGATATTTGCACGTATTGGTTCAAAGAGAACAAAAATTGGCAGCATTATTTCAGGAACGAACGAATAAAGATCACCTAGGACGGTGTGCGAGAAAGTATTTTTTTGCAGTGACGTCATTTTTTCGCCGCCATGTGAATAAAACGGTATGAAACCATGTGTGTTAATGAAACAACCGATGAAAAAATTACGTTATTTGCTATTATTATTTTTTTCTCAAATGCAATTACAAATACGCGGATGCCGTGCTGGGTAATCTGTTTAGTTGGTTCATTGCATTATTTCCAAAAGCGCCATTTTTTTATTTTTAGCGTGAAAATAGCAGAGGTTATATTGCCGTTTTAAGAGCGTGTCATACCGGGCAATGCAGTATATGTATTTCAAAAGACTGTCAAATTGAGAAATTGCAGAAAGCAGTTGCATGAGCAGTGGCACCTTGCATGTAAAGACATTTTTTATTTCCGAAAGGCGAATTGCAGAGAAAATTTCTGAAATCGCTTTTTGACTATCTACACAGCGAATGAATTTCTAGCAATATTTCTCGAATCTAAAATGCAACC
>NW_023477551.1:0-2776 GCF_013731165.1 Rhagoletis pomonella | reverse complement strand
TAAAAATTGGCGACCACACCATCACGACGAAACCCACAATTAAATACCTGGGAGTGGTGCTAGACAAGCGTCTTACTTTCAGCGCCCACCTGAGCTATGTGAGAGAGAAAGCAGCTTCAACGATCACGGGACTATCGCGAATAATGCTTAATACGCGAGGACCGAAACAGCGCAGGCGTTTACTCTTAGCGAGCGTGGTTAAAAGCCAAATACTGTATGCGGCCCCAATTTGGTCAAACGCCGCACAGCGTCCATCATACTTCCGCGGAGTCAACTCAACATACCGTTTATGCGCGTTCCGAGTTTGCAGCGCCTTCAGAACAGTGTCGGACGAAGCAGCTTTCGTAATCGGCAGTATGATACCCATAGATATACTAGCAAGAGAATCGACGGTCCTTGCATCCACGCGGCGTACTCTAACTCAAAATGGAATAGTACGACTAAAGGTCGTTGGACCTATCGCTGCATACCAAACCTGGTATCCTGGCTTAATAGAACGCATGGCGAAGTAGATTTTTATCTGAGCCAGTTCTTGAGTGGTCATGGCTGTTTTAAGGCATACCTGTTTAAATTCAAACATGAGCACGACCCGTACTGCGACTTCTGTCTAAGTGGCGTGGAAGAAGATGTCCACCACGTATTCTTTGAGTGCCCTCGTTTCCATCGGCAGATGAACCAACTTAAACTTGCCGTTGGAGGGGTGTTTACGCCACAGTCAGTAGCCGACTATATGGTGAAAGGAACCAGCGAATGGGCATCAACCAGCAATACACTAACTTCGATTTTGAAGGAACTGAGGGACCTAGAGAGACAGCGGCGTATCAGCAGTGCTTAAGCCAACTCTTAGCATAGCCGCGGACTGGAACTAAACTATGATGTTCACCAACCAAAGCGTAGGCGCGGACTGGAACCTAGGCCGTTCCAGCCGCTCGAGCATTGCGGCTTAGAAAGTTGTGCTTTCAGACCGCACCTTGAACATGAAATCTAACAATTAAAGCGCATGCGCGGACTGGAACCTAGGGCGTTCCAGCCGCAAATAAAGTGCAGTTTCGAATTTCGTCCACACGGGGCGTTGGTGCGGATTGGAACCTAGACCGTTCAAACCGCAAAGGCAATATACATACGTATGCGGGCTTGAAACTCGTCGCATAAGGCATTTTAAGGTTTTTGCTCTTACAGTCTATAAAGGCGAAAATAATAAGTTGATCTAAGAGATAAATGAATAAATAGTTAAAAAAGGGTAATTATCCTTAAACAAGACGTGGCAAAGCCTACTAGGCGTAGCCCAGGACTGAGTACAACCGACTGGAACGAACGTGCGAGCCTAGTGCTCAACCGCCTCCCGACGAAATACTTGACGGTGGTACCGGGGGGTTCGGTACTCGGACAGTAGGAGATTTAGTTCGGGTTAAAGTCCCACACTGACGGGTATAGGCTTTCGCTGCTTCCTCCTCGTAAAAAAAAAAAAAAAAAAAAAAAAAAAAAATGGGAATGTACATTAGAGGGGTAACAAAAAAATGTGCAATCGGAAATTTAATGCTTTCAGCCCCTAGGATTGTTTTATACCGAAAACATATCCCCCTTTTTTTATAGAATAAAACAAAATTTCGTTAAAATGGTAAAGAATTCTTGAAAATGAATATTTTTCGATTGGAAAACTCTGTTTCTCTAGCAGACTTTCAATAATAACAGGCAATTGTTTATTTAACCTCTTTTTAAATATCAATTATTTGCATCGCGGAAACCCCTAAATAATGCAATCGTTAATGTTAAAAAATTCTAAAATAAGCAATTGAGTATTATTATTGGAAGTATCCTGCATTGATACCGAGCGTTCCGGTCGAAAAATATTGATTTTCTATACCATTTCTATAAAAAAAAAAAATTTCTTTATAAAATACATGGAAAACTTTGAGCGTCATGGCTAAATATTTTTTGATTTCCAATATAAAAAAAAACACTGGTATATCTTTTTCGGTATAGAACAATCCTAGGGGGTGAGAGGATTGAAATTTTAAATTAACTCTGTGGTATCACCACTTAGTCCTTTTATACTTTACTATATGTAATTTCAAGAATTCATTGAGTTCGTGTTTCAAATTCTGATGATTCATAAAAAGATATTGTAACTTTCTGGAATACAGACAATATTAAAATATATACATATATATATTATTAAATAAACATTTGGTTAAATATTATAAACCATAATTGGTGACCTCATGACAACAAAACATTTTCACGCACTTACCGCAGAGGAATTAAATTTCTTACTGCCTAAATTTGACCAATCAATTTCTGGAACAAAGGCTGATAAGCTTATTCGATTGGAAGCAGCTTTCAAGGAACGTTTTCCTAGTAAAAATATTAATGACGCAGACTTTTCACAAGTACTACAGGAATTCGGATACAGAGGAACTATCGTTTTCGAGGATTGCAATTTATTACAATTTAATGGTTCGTCAGCAATAGGACTCACCATTGAATCCGGATCTTCAGCAATAGGAGCTACCTTTGAAACCATCTCGGGTAACATGGATGTGCAGCAAATGCGAGATATTCTCAAAAGTATGCAAGATGAAATGTTAGTTTTGAATGAACGTCTCGCTCAATTTGAATTTACATCTCGAAATACATCAAGCTCGCAATCTTTGGAATATAAATCGACTAAATTATTAACAGTATCTAGTTTTTGGAAAGATGATCCGAATTTATGGTTTGCAATTTTAGAGAGAAAATTTCAAATTCATAACATAACTACTGACGAAATTAGATT
>NW_023477550.1:0-2776 GCF_013731165.1 Rhagoletis pomonella | reverse complement strand
ACATCATATTCCAACCCTATCGGACACACCAACAACCAAAATTAAAATATGAAGAATGATTCCTTATTAAGCAGAAAAATATTATTAAATGAGCCGTTTAGATTGAAAGTGGCATAAGTCATTTCGTGCCATTTGACTTCAGTGATCATTTGTCCGTATCTGAAGGCGTCTGTTATTCGTTAAACTTCGTCAGTCAGAAGTAACAAGTTTTGCCATCTATGCTGCTAGAAGTAGCCAACCATTAAACAGAAGAGCTCGAAATTACTTATGTAACTTTCAAAATAATCGGCTCCCATATGATTTAGTGAGCTATACGGGTAATAGCAAAAAGTTTCACTTGAGTTGCGCGAGGAATCCACACACCATTTTTTTCTTGAATTTAATGGAGTTCTTGCAATAACTTTGAGTTCGAAATAAAAAAAAAACATCTACAAACATCCACAACCCGTAAGCAAAATATTATTTGTGAGGAAGAAATTATTTTCCGGCGATTAACACCTTTGAAAATAAATTTACATGCCTCTTAATCGTTTCCTTACCGCTTCGAGTATTGATTGTCATGCCAATAGAGTAAAAATATGTGTTTTTTCCAACACCAATAAAAAAAAGCTTAGCTGTGGGTCTTTGAACCAGCTACCACTTTTTGAAGATTCCGTCGAAAGATAGCATATATGTATGTACATGTGTAGCAACATATGACAATGATGTAAGTACAAAGCAAACGTGCAAGCCAGTACAAAACGTATTTACTTGGTTACAAATATATATTTATAGACGTATAGGAGTTCGAAGTATGTACATATGTACATACATACATACGTATATACTCACGTCTCTATTAATGTGCTTTGCATACGAAAAATGCGGCTATCATTGACCGATGTACTATAGTGAATAATTTATTAGGGCATTAGTTGCTGGCGTGATTTCCGATTCGAATTTAATATTTATAGTTGTTTGAGTAAATTTAACAACTTTTATGAAGCACGCATGCCAGCAAAGGTAAAAAAGGATTATTTTAAAGTGGTGCGTAGCGGCAGAAAGCAATATTTTTTTTTGGTAAAAGAACTTTTGTTTGTTTTGTAAACAAACTATTGATGTGTGGCCATAGATATTCATATATATATACATACATATGTACATGTACAGATAACATATGTAAGCATGTTATTCTTGTATATTTTTGTATATATGAATGAATATATTATAGGGATTTCGTTTCTCCCAAAAACTCTTGCCCTTCTGCGGTGCAAAATGTGTTCGATATTACACTCAACCCTCTAAAAGGGTATGTTTTTGCCTTGTTGTGCCTATTTGCCTTACAAAAGTGTGACATTTTAAGAAACGAACACACAATTTTCTCACCGTTTGCCTCTATTTTAGAATCGAACACGAAAAGAGAAAGGGGTAATCAAAACGCGACATTTTTTGGTAGAAACGAAATCGCCATTAGACTTCAAAGCAATTTGCATATTGGGGAAATGTGAGGGAAATAATAATGTTCTGTTTTTAATTCAATATTAATTATAGATAAACAAACATGTGTAGATACTAACTATTTAAATATGTATATATGTAACATATATAAATATGTAAATATACATATATGGATATCAAAGCTGGCGAAAGGAAATGGTAAAATGTCGTGATTGTTGTGTATTTAAATTTTAGGTACTTTTTTGGCTTAAGGAGCATTTCCCTTCATTTTTATTTCATTGACTCTTGCTGAATGGATTTATGTACACAAGTAAGGTTTAATTACCAAGCAAAGTTGTTAGCAACCAACTGTAGTTGAAAATATATTATGCATAAATATATATATATACAAACATGTACAAAGTTAAACTTTTGCTTTAAGCCACCGTAAATCACAAATATTCTCAAGTAAAAGTTTCTTGAAGGAAATTTCGTAAAAGTAATTGAAGAAATTGTAAACAAGAAAGGTAAGAGCAAACATACATACAAATAAACATGCAGTTATGCCTTTACACATACTACATATGAAGGCACTTATTTAAGTGTGTTCTAACTCAATGTCATGGTAACCATGTAAGTATGGAAAAAAATTTGAAGGACAGGAATGCAAGCAAAAGAATAAAATAAGAAAATATGCAGTACAAGAAATACTAGGCTAAATATTTAAAATATATAAACATTTATTTTCAATTTCAACCCCAATCGCCTTTAAGAAATAACAAGTAATTGTTTATCAAAAAACAAACTTCGACTTCAATTCTCATATAAAAATTTAAGATTATCGTTAATTTCTTCACGATCCAATTAACGGATCTAAACAAAATTGAGGCACCCCCTTTCCGATGGAAAAATAATTATCGAAATCGGTTAACGTGATCCAAAGTTATGCGGTAACATACATAAAAAAAATATATATACATATATTCCGACGAACTAATAACCTTCTCGCTTTTGTGAAGTCGGTTAAAAACTAAGAGCTCGAAAGAGCTGAGGAAAATATCAAGTTTGCAATGCCTGTCGTTCTGTGGGCCAGAGAGAGTTTTTACCCTGTTTCCGCCTTTATAAAATTTATAATTTTAAAAATATTGAAAAAAAATTAGGCGCCCCCATTTTTACTCAATGTTTTGCTGAGCTCTCCTCTTCCTTTTTTTAATCGTTGGTGGGTTATTTTGAGTAGCATGTTCGGGGTAGTACTAGTAAGTACATCTGTAGGTTTATCATTGCCTGTCGGGGAAGAATGCACTAGAAAAGAGCTTTTTTTTGATACTAATGGGACCAAGAATCGAGGCTCGAAACAAAT
>NW_023477549.1:0-2776 GCF_013731165.1 Rhagoletis pomonella | reverse complement strand
TCAGTGAACTGTTGCGGCTGATTAAAAGCAATAGTGAGTAGAAAAAAAAACAAGCGATTTGTACCAATTGAGCCGTTTAATTTTAAAGTGGCATAAGTCATTGCATACTTCTGGTGCTTAAATTTTTAGTTACTTCTAACTGAATACATATCTATCTAAAGCACTCTACCGCCATAAATTAATGACAAAACTTTTTATCTTTGGCTGATGAAGTTGAACGAATAAGAGACGCGTTCAGATACCAGTAAATGATCACTGAGTCAAACGGCGTGAAATGGCTTATGCCACTTTTAAAATAAACGGCTTAATTATAGAATTGTTTGGCTCATGGACATGTATAATTTTTGATGTACACATTTTGAAACGAGTTTGGCTATCCCTAATATCTCGTTCTCCGAACTCTCACCCTGCTGAAAAAGTTTAACAAACGCAAAGGAAAAATTCAATATTTGTGCTACTACTATGGAAGTAGTGCGGCCCCTGGTTTTTAAACTTTTTCTCGTAAAGGCAGGATGCAGGTTTTGAGACGATTCCATCTCATCCTCATCGTTTACCATGCAGCTGGTTCTGTAAGGGTCATCGATGATATTCCACCTTACCGCAGTCTTACCTAAGTATCACGCAATGACCACTTAAACTCCCATCAATAATTAGAGATATAACTTGCTTATTCTCAAGAGCTCCCTAGACCGCCTCCGGTCTACACGTTGCTTAAAGGATGATTCGTATTCTCCGGTAAAAAAAAAACTATCCAGGTACTTGCCGGTAACCAAGTTTCTAAAAGTAAGAGAACATTTGCCCCGGTGTAAAAAACATGCAAGAAAAAACGAAAACGCAAAACCCAAGATATCGTCGCTACCATGTCAAACTATCGAGGATGAAAATGGGTACTTAACAGGAGAGCGAAAAAACGGTTGTAGAAAATGGTGTTGTCATTAGGAATAGGTGTGGCAGTCGACACTTTGTTAAAGTCAGTATCCTCTGCTTCTAGGTTAGGTTAGGTAAGGTAGCAGCCCCGTGTAACCGGAGCTCACTTAGACAATATAAGATTGTCCGTTGTGATACCACAATTTGGAACGGTCCCCTAAACCTTATCGCTAAAATGCTCCGAGCCGATTATGTATTTACTAATACGGCTGATCTCAACGTCCCAAAGCTCATGGGGGCTATTTAGAAAGTGAGATCCAAAGTACTTCAACCTTAGCCTCGCAAACGCTGGGCACCTAAGAAGGTAGTGTTGAGGTGATTCTACCTCGCCCTCTTCCAGGCAACTGCGACATAAGGGGTCCGGTAGAATGTTCAGCTTTACTGCGTGAATGCCGATAGGACAGTGACCCTTTAAGTCCCCCACCAGAAGTGAGAGCTGTGGCTTTGTGAGAGTTAGGAGTGCCCTCGGCCGTCCCCGGTCCACCCTCAGCCAAAAGGACTTTGCGATCGCGCATGTCGTGGTATTCGCCCAGCGTTCGCTGAGCTGACATGAGGCCCATATATCCAAGAGGGTACCGCAAGTGATCAATGGCACCCCCAGCCGGTCTTAATCAGTCAGCCAAGCAGTTCTCCCCAATGTCGCTGTGTCACGGAATAAGCCTAATGCAGAAGTATTCCGACGCGGCCGAAAGAGAGAGCAGACATTCCTTAACCAAGTTAGAGCGCACCTCTAACGAACTCAAGGCTCTGATAGCCGCTTGGCTATCAGAATATACGCTCACTAGGAGCCGTATGAGTGGTGCATTAATCCGTACGATTCGGGATGAAATCGAAGCCCCCTAAAACTTCAGAGTGTCCAGTCCCTAATTTGGTCAACCAATCGGCTTCCCTGAGTCTAATAGCCGTCCGCGCCGCGCCGATTCTGGCAGCAACGTCGACAGGCGCTACGTTTAACATTACGTTCAATGCTAATGTGGGGGCGGTCCGCAGTGCCCCACTAATACCACTTAATGCAGCCCGTTGTACGCGTTCCAGCTGCCTAGCTACTGTAGACTTTTCCAATCAGTTCCACAAGGCTAGGGCGCCATAAAACATAATTGGCTTGACTACGGTCTCGTAGAGCCAATAGACAACTTTAAGGGAGATACCCCATCTCTTACCAATAGCTCCACTGCTGCAATACAAGGCTACTGATGCCTTTCTTGCCCTTTCCTCGATGTTTGGTCCACACGACAACTTCCTGTCTAGGATCAAGCCCAAGTACTTGACCCTGTCAGACAGCTGTAAGCGGAAACCTCCAACCGAGGAAAGAGCAGCGGCGGGGATTTTATATTTTCTTGTGAATAAGACCAATTCTGTCTTACTGGGGTTGACGGCGAGGCCACTTTTGGCCGCCATCTGCTTCTAAGAAGACTCGAAATTTGACGATTTGCCAACGTGCGTATCATTCTAAACGCATGTGCAAGGTATCGTAATTGAAAAGGCTTTTTTTCACATTCGATAGCTTGACATAGAAGCGACGATATATTCGAAAAGGCATTGTCAACAAGTGATTTCGACCTTTCTCTCTTTTGGACTGCTATTAAAATGTCAAGTAGGTTTTACTGGATAGTGTGTAGAAAAGCGCAACTAACGCAACTGGAGATTGTTCATCACAGTCCTCATACTACAATAAATCGCCGAGCTTATGAGTCTGAGTTAGCGGGCATCAACCGTAGACTAAGTAACTATTTACTATGTTAAAGGGCTTACTGAAGTCAACTCAGGGTCTCTCTCTAAATGTGCATCGTCTTCAAAACCTTCCATGAATGGATTGTACCCTGGGCTTAGGACTCGCTACGTAAAAAAA
>NW_023477548.1:0-2777 GCF_013731165.1 Rhagoletis pomonella | reverse complement strand
TTAGCATTTATTTAACAATCCAGCGATACGAGCCCGAGTATATTTGGCTAATCCCTCAAGGTTTCGAGGATAATCGTAACAATTGGTGTCAGAAGTGGGATTGTTAAATAAATCCCGAAGGATAAACTACTGAAAATGGCGAAAATTCAGGACTTAAAAATTGAGGAGCTGAAACAGGAGTTGGAACAGCGTAATTTGGCCACCTCCGGAAGAAAAGTGGAATTATTATCCCGTTTGCGGGAGGCTATGGAAGCTGAAGGCATCGACGTGGACAAATACGACTTCCAGGGTAAATCCGACGATGCATCCGCAAAGGACGAACAGAAGGATGAGGCTGCTTCTTCGTCGAAGGATGTGCAGCAGACATCCGGGAAGCTTGAAGAACAGCAAAATGCTCCTTGTTCATCAGCAGGTATGGACATGAACACGTTATTGGCTGCCATGTCACAGATGATGCAGGAACAGAGGTCGCAGTGGTCGTCAGACGTTTCCTCACAGATGCAAACACAGTTGTCAGATATTTCGTCGCAGCTACAGGCACAGAAGACACACGTATCACAGTTGCTGGAAGTCCAGGATGCAAAGATTACACAACTGCAGGAGAATTTGGCTAGAGATAACGAACAAATCAAGGATAGACAGGATAAAGTCGAGGCTAAGGTAGAAGAGTTGGAAGGTCGCCTCCGAGATATGCAGTTGAATCGCTCACCTTCTTCGACCAGCGCGCCCAAGGTAAAGATTCCATCCTTTGACGGCACGATTCCTTTCTAAGTCTTTAAGCTCCAGTTTGAGAAGACAGCTACAGCAAATCACTGGACCTGCAGCGGAAATCTTGCAGACTATTCCTGATTGTGAAAGGAACAGTTACGATGCGTTAACGGGTGCAGTGGAAAGACGTTATGGTAGCGAGCACAGGAGACAGATTTACCAGATGGAGCTGGAGAATCGCTGCCAGAAATCCAACGAGACTTTACAGGAATTCGCCTCCGAGATCGAAAGGTTGGCTCATTTGGCAATTGGAGATGCATCTGGTGAGCACCTCGAAAGAGTAAAAATCAGAGGTTCATCAACGGAATGCGGGACGTGTATACCAAGCGAGAGACGTACGCGAATCCCAAGCCAACATTTGCTGAAACTGTGTCGTATGCTCAGACGCGTGAAACGGCGGCGCTCCTAAGTAGACCAGCCTACAAAGCACATCGCGTGGAAGTGGACACACCGGACGAGACAAATGAAATGCTGAAGAAGATTATCCAACTGCTGGGCGAGAAAAAGCATGGTTCTGGCAAATGTTTTAAATGTGGAAAGTCAGGCCACTTAGCCCGCGATTGCAGTGCAAGTTCCAGTGGGCTCAACAATTCAGCAGGACGCAAACGCAGGGCTGAAGGAGACGAAGCCAACTCCAATCAGTCGTTAAACTGAAACGAGCCAGCAGGAAGGGCCGCGCGCTGGCTCCAGAAGTTGAAGGGCCCATAATCTCTGTCTCACAAATTGGCCGGAATGCGAGCAACCTCACTATTGGTGGATGTGTGAATGGGCAGGAGAGAGTACTGACAGTGGATACTGGAGCGACACATTCCATTATTCGACCGGATTTGGCCACTTTTTATGTAAAGCCACTACCTGGAGCAAAGCTGCAGACTGCAACTGGTGAATGCACCCAAGTGTTAGGAGAAGTACCATGCGAGGTAATAATCGACGATGTGGCCTCGTACACTAAGTTTATAGTGGCAGACATTGTGGATGTAGTCATCATCGGCGTGGATTTCTTACTTGGCCAAGGCATGAAGATTGACCTCCAGAGAATGATCCTGACAGATCGTCACAGGAAAGTGCCACTTAGGGTTAGTTACGACAGCCAGTGCTGCAGCAGACGGTTAGTCTTAGAGGAAGTGTCGAAGATTTCAACAGAAACGGAAGCGATTAGTTGGGCGGAGGTTGGCAGTGATGGAGACGGAGTGGTTTCGTCTGGAGAAGGAAGCGGTTCACCGATACAACAAGGTCACAACAAGGAAGTGGTCATGGCGAGCCAGGCAGTGTTTCCGGCAGGAGGAAAGCCACTGAACCACGTTGCAATGGTGATACGCCGGTGGCCGGAAATGGAAGCGGCTGTGAAAGCAGTAGGCGCGCTTTGAAGTGTCCCGGAAAAGGTTGCCGGCAAAGGCGAGCAGTTAAGCCGGAAGCTAAAGATGAGGTTATACATGTCCGGTCAATGAGGTTGACGCCGGAGAAGGAGCGAGATGCAGAAACACTGGGCAAGTTTCAGCGTGAGGAACCGGATTTAGCAAGATGTGCTAAAGGCAGTGCAGCACGAAAGCAGGAGCCTCGGTGTCATGGACAGAGGATGCGGCATAGATCTGGCGAAAAGGGTGCCCATGAGAAGACACATGGTCTGGTCACCACCAGTGGCCGGCAGAAGCACGACCATGTGCGATGGTGCACCACCGGAGATAAGCCGGAAGTAATGTCCAGTAACGCATCGAGCCGAGAGGAGCTACAGGAAGGTGATTCGGTGTTGTTGCACATGCCGTAGCCGAAGAAAGGCTTCACCTCCGAACAACATCGTAACTGGAAAGGTCCGTATAGGATTGACAAACGGCTGAAGGACACAGTGCATCGAATCCAGACAATGGGGAGACCGAGGACCAAGATGAAAGTGGTCCACTTGGAAAGACTTGCAGCGGTTGGAGCGGCAAGTGTGTCTGATCGGGACGATTAGGTGGAGGGCAGTGTGGCGAATACTGCGGCAACACAAAGCGAACAACGAGAAATAGGCA
>NW_023477547.1:0-2777 GCF_013731165.1 Rhagoletis pomonella | reverse complement strand
GTGCGGATGGGCGGGAATGGAGGGTAAAAACCGTTGGGATATTATTAGATGGTTAAATAGTGTCAAGTTAAACAGAACAAAATTAAATTAGTGAAATTAAAATAGAATTAAAAACTTAGTAAATTGGAATACCGAAATTTAATATATATGTAATAGAAAATCATATAAAATCATATTAGATACTTAAATAATATCAAATTAAACAAAAGGAATAGAAATTAAATTATAATAAATAAATTTAAATTATACAAAATTAAGTAAAATTAAATTTAAAATAATCAAAGTAAATTAAACTAAATTTAATTTAAATAAAGTAAAATCTTCTTATTTAAACTATACCAATTAGCTTAAATTAAGTTAAATTAAATTGTATTAAACTTTATTAAATAAAAATAAATTGACCTAAAAATACTTTTAAATAAAAGAAAATTGGAAAAAATAAAATGAAATTAAAACAAATTTAACTAAATTAAATTCCACCAAATAAATAAATAAAAACTATTAAAACAAAAGAAATAAATAAAGCAACATTGGACGAAACCAGATGAAATTGAAATGAAATTAAATATTGTTAAATTAAATTAAATATAATAAAATTAAATTATGTTATATAAAAATTAAGTAAACTTAACTGAATTGAATTAAAATACATAAAACATAGTTAAAATAAATTAGAGTTAAAATATTTCAACTAAATATAATTAAAATGAATTTAAATAAGTTACATAAAAAAATTAATTTAGTTTAATTTGAATAAATTAGAGTAAATGAAATTAAATTAAAACACATTGAAATATATTAACATTAAGTTAAATAAAAATACATACAATGAAGTAGACCATGAATTAAATTAAGGTTAATTAAATAAAAAAAAGTAAAACCAAAAGTAAAAAAATAAGATAAGACAGGAATCGATAAAGTAAGAAAAACTAAGTAACATTTAGCAAACTGAATTAAATTAAAAAAATAAATTAATTAATTTAATTAAATTTAAAGAATTTTAGAACATCAGATGAAGTTGAAATACGTTAAAATATATTTAATTGTATTAAATTAAAATAATTTTAGGTTAATTAAATTAAATAAAAAAGTAAAAATATGATAGACTAAAAAATCATAGCATAACAATCCAAGCTAAGATAAAAAAATTGTAAAAGCAATAAAAATTAATTGAATAATAAAATAAAGTAAAATCGAAATAAATTAGAACATGAATTCAAACAAAAATTGAACCATCTAATGGAGGAAAGAGTTGTTGAAGCCTCCTTGAGGACGACCCATTTCCTTGTCTGTCACTGTATAACTGCTAACGTTGCAGTGGAGTTTTCATGTTTACTCTTCAACATTCCAATTTTAATTTCAACTTTTGCCGGATGCTCGTTGTATTCATTCAAATAATGCAATATGAATCAAATGCGCGCACAGTAAAGAAAAAATATTTTCGTTATTTTAATATTTCTCCATGTAAATACTCGTACGTAGTTTATACATTCATACATTAATGTAAATACGTAAATGTGCGTTACTCTCTACGATTAAAAGCTGATTGCACATCGTTGAGGCCAATTTGAGTAACATGTGGCACACTCTACCGCCCTCTCATCCACATAGCAATTAATCAATTAGAAATATTCCGAAAAGGGGAATTTTTATGGCAACACTTGATTTACAATCGTTTGGAAGGGTGGAAAATGAGACGGGATACATATATGTATGTGTGTGTGTGCATATGGGCGAGTACTACAACCTGGATGCGCAGGTTCTGTATTTGAATGAACAAGTGCAAGGGCACTACATAAGTACTTGCCATTAAAAAGTTTAAAATGGGTACACTTGAATTTTTCGCCATTCATTTAAAATAATTAAAAGTCATTGTGGGAATGCAGATAAAAAGGAATGGTTATTGCCTTCACCTTGGGAACTTTGTGAAATTTGAACTTGCCAAACATCCTTGGCAATGTGTTTGCTTGCATTTGTAGTCGTCGAGTGAGCTGGTTGTGTGTGTGCCTAAGTGCGGGCATGCACACATAAGTGGACGCTTAAATGCTTAATGTCGCGTACTTACGCACCTGATAAACAAAACAAGGCTGTGAGCTGGTGCCCCTGTAGGAATATTTACTACTACATTTTTAAGCTACTGACGCAATTGGCAAATGATGATGTTATAGGGCGTGTAATTTTTTCTAACATACATAGTTAAAGAAATTTATCAATTTTTGTTCTGACGTTCTTCTTCATATTAGTTCGAGACCAATTGTCTCTCTTCTTTGCGAAGTTACGATAGTGGTTTATCTCAAGTGCATAAGGAATTGTCTTCGAGTTGCTAGTGATCCTTAGAAATCACGCCATCCATTTTGTTTGTGGGCGCCTTTCTCTTCACCCGAGAATCATTATCCTTGAGAGCGACATGCCCAAACCAGCGCAATCTTTGCATTTTTTGCCCCTGAATAAATAGTCATTGTAATTAGAATGCTTGTGCATCGATCACTAAATCCGGGTTATAGACTTTGCGAAAGCGCCATTTAAAAGGATGGGCATAGTAAAATATTTGCAGAGCGTCGTTTTCGTCGTGAATGGGCTCTGCTTTTCAATTGCCTACCGAAACAGGAGAAGCGCCTGTTTCCAAGAGTTATCAATCCTTTGGTTTCCAGGCTGAGCTCAAGGCCATGGTGTTTATGCCAACGATATCAATGTTATCTGCTTACGTCATTAGCATCGTACTATAATTCGGCCGCGTTTCAAATGCGCGGCTTGCAATAAATTTCCAACATCAGATT
>NW_023477546.1:0-2777 GCF_013731165.1 Rhagoletis pomonella | reverse complement strand
AACTGGTTTATCTTATTTTATCATTGCACTTTTGTTTGGAAAATGTAGCTTTATTTTATTGCTAAATGTGAATGATTAAAAGGAATGACACCTTTTTTGGCACTTTTATTTTTCTATTTGGCACTTTTTTATCCTCAATATAGCACCTCATAACTAAGGATAGTTGGCAGCCCTGATTGGAAGATTTCTGCTATGTTTTGGGGCAACAACTTGTCTGCAGTAAAAAAGCATATAATTTGTGTTTCAAAAGTGTGTGAAAACCAATCAATTAACTTATATGATCTCGGTTCCGATACTAAATAATCAATAATTGTTTATACCCGCATTTTGGCACATTGGCTCGTTGAATGTGCCATCTACTAAATAGTGTCGTCATTCTCCTTAGCTGCTTTTAAATGATGTCGTCACAAATTTCTGGTGGAGACATGAATACAGTCTAAGAAAATTCTTTTTCTATAATTGTTTCCTTATAGAAAGGTTAGTTTCTTTTCCACCTGAGACATTCCGAATTCGTTCAAAATATGCTAATTTAAAACACAGAATTCGTTCAGTGTTCCTCCGGGGTTTTTGGAACGTCTCAACAATTGTTCTTTTATAAAAAAACAAACAACATGCACAAATACATATGTAAATGTTATAATGCAAACAGGCATTCACACCTTGCTGCTTGTGTTTACAAATTGTTGTTTTCCAGTGTATTTTTTTCTTGTAAACTGAATAAAAAATCGATACCTGAGTGGAAGATCTGTCCCAGAAAACTTTTCAAGAACGCCCTGTTTCAGAATTTGATTAAAAAACACCCTATCTCAGAATTTCGTTGAAGAACATCCTATCTCAGCTGCCGATTCAAAAACGCCCTATCTCAGCACATTTTCAATGTATTTTCATTTGAGATAGAGCGTTTTTGAGCCGAATTCTGAGAGGCGTTTTTCAATCAAATTCTGAAGTAGGCCGTTCTTGAAAAGTTTTCTGAGATGGTGCGTTTTCGAACTGGCTGCAAAGCTACCGAAATTGAGCATATGGAAACTGTGCATTTAGACATTATTTCGGTTTCAACCGAAACTGTGCATGTACGCTTTCTTTCGGTTTTTGCATATGCATTATATCGGTTTTCAACCGAATCTGTGCATGTGTGCATTACTTCGTTTTTTTTTTTCATATGCATTATTTCGCTTTTAAAACGAAAGTATGCATATGCATAATTTCGGTATTTTCTCATATACATTATTTCGGGTTACAACCGAAGCTTAAACATTATAATATTTTTATGTAGAGGTACTTGACAGATTCGCAGCTTCATCGATGTTTGTTTCCTTGACAACTATAAATTAAAGGAAAATTATAAGGCGTCTGAAAAGCAAGTTTCAGTGAAAAATCATACATGTACTTACTTTTAATTTCACTAAGTAGTGCTCCTGGCTTAGGCTTGCCGTTGATAGGTAACTGATGAAATTGCCAATTTATCAAGTCCCACATTGCAGCGCAAGGCGCAGCGTAGGCGATGTTAAAAACATTGTATGCTTAAAAGCGTAATATATCCACAGCTTTAATATTTAATTTTGTATTGTATTTTTATCCCTTTTTTTTTTAAGTTTAAAATTATATTATACGTCTCACAGCAGCCAACAAGTAATTCCGCAATGACACGCGATACAAAATAATGGTGACAGGTAATAAGATCAACGGAAATAAGGTCAATTGACTTTATTTCGCACCTTTTTAAAAACGAAATAAAATCCATTGACATTATTTCTCTTTCAAACATTAAATTTGCTTAGCTTCGCGGCGGCCCGCGTTAGCGCGCCACACCGCGCGCGTCGCGTTCGCGCTCGCGCCCCGCGCGACCGGCGCGCACACCACGTCACGCTACGCCGCGGCCCCCCTTTCCCGTCTCCCTCCATGCTGTAGCGCAGGTAGATTTATTTTTTGTACACGTTGAAATAAAATTTTTATATATTTTAAACATCGAGGGCTTATATTCAGTAAAACCCCTCTATCTGCACAGTTTTCACTTGAGCTTCTGATATAAAAATCCACCTAAGCTTTAACTGTCATCAGTGATATTAATTTTACCTTATATAACGACAGGTAATAAGTCCCAGATGGTTTCTAAAATCACAAATTAGTTTTTGTGCAAATTGCAGAAGGAGGGTATTAATAAATTGAAGCCCTCGATATTTCACATTTTTATATTTGTAAGTTATTGGAAGCAGGGATGCCAACTTGGCTCAAACCGTGCCATTTGTCCCTATTTTACTTCAAACGGCACTTAATTTTTCAATTTGGCACAAAGTGCCAAAATGGCACTTTTGTACAAAAAAATATAATTTCAATATATTTTTGTGAAATCCTTTGCGTGCACTTCTTTTTCTCAACTAAAAGTTTCGAATTTATAAAGGCTATTGAACTGGTTTATCTTATTTTATCATTGCACTTTTGTTTGGAAAATGTAGCTTTATTTTATTGCTAAATGTGAATGATTAAAAGGAATGACACCTTTTTTGGCACTTTTATTTTTCTATTTGGCACTTTTTTATCCTCAATATAGCACCTCATAACTAAGGATAGTTGGCAGCCCTGATTGGAAGATTTCTGCTATGTTTTGGGGCAACAACTTGTCTGCAGTAAAAAAGCATATAATTTGTGTTTCAAAAGTGTGTGAAAACCAATCAATTAACTTATATGATCTCGGTTCCGATACTAAATAATCAATAATTGTTTATACCCGCATTTTGGCACATTGGCTCGTTGAATGTGCCATCTACTAAATAGTGTCG
>NW_023477545.1:0-2777 GCF_013731165.1 Rhagoletis pomonella | reverse complement strand
TAGTTCGCTTCGCGTTGCCGCAGTATTCGCCACACTGCCCTCCACCTAAGTCTGATCGTCCCGATCAGACACACTTGCTGTTCCAAACGTTGCTAGTCTTTCATCTTGGTTCTCGGTCTCCCCATTGTCTGTATTCGATGCACTGCGTCCTTCAGCCGTTTGTCAATCCTATACAGACCTTTCCAGTTACGATGTTGTTCGGAGGTGAAGCCTTTCTTCGGCTGCGGCATGTGCAACAACACCGAATCACCGTTCTGTAGCTCCTCTCGGCTCGATGCGTTACTGGACATTGCTTCCAGCTTATCTCCGGTGGTGCACCATCTCACATGGTCGTGCTTCTGCCGGCCATTGGTGGTGACCAGACCATGTCTCTTCTCATGGGCACCCTTTTCGCCAGATCTGTGGCGCATCCTCTGTCCATGACACCCAGGCTCCTGCATTCGTACTGCACTGCCTTTAGCACATCTTGCTATATCCGGTTCCTCACGCTGAAACTTTCCCAGTGTTTCCGCATCTCGCTCTTTCGCCGGCGTCAACCTCATTGACCGGACATGTATAACCTCATCCTTGGCTTCCGACTTAACTGCTCGCCTTTGCCGGCCACCTTTTCCGGGACACTTCAAAGCGCGGCTACTGTTTCCACAGCCGCTTCCATTTCCGGCCACCGGCGTATCACCATTGCAACGTGGTTCAGTGGCCTTCCTCCTGCCGGATACACTGCCTGGCTCGCCATGACCACTACCTTGTTGCGACCTTTTCTTCACTGAGCTAGCGGAACCGTCACGCTTTTCCTGTATCGGTGAACCGCTTCCTTCTCCTGACGAAACCACTCCGTCTCCATCACTGCCAACCGCCGCCGAACTAACCGCTTCCATTTCTGGTGGAATCTTCGACACTTCCTCTAAGACTAACCGTCTGCTGCAGTACTGGCTGTCGTAACCAACCCTAAGTGGCACTTTCCTGTCGCCATAGGTTAGGATCCTTCCCTGGAGGTCAATCTTCATGCCTTGCCCAAGTAAGAAATCCACGCCGATGATGACTTCATCCACAATGTCTGCGACAATAAACTTCGTGTACGAGGCCAACCCGTCGATAATTACCTCGCATAGTACTTCTCCTAACACTTGGGTTCGCTCACCAGTTGCAGTCTGCAGCTTTGCTCCAGGTAGTGGCTTCACATAAAAAGTAGTCACATTAGGTCGAATAATGGAATGTGACGCTCCAGTATCCACTGTCAGCACTCGCTCCTGCCCATTCACACATCCACCAATAGTAAGGTTGCTCGCATTCCGGCCAATTTGTGAGACGGAGATTATGGGCCCTTCAACTTCTGGAGCCAGCACGCGGCCCTTCCTGCTGGCACGTTTTAGTTTAACGACTGATTTGAGTTGGATTCGTCTCCCTCAGCCCTGCGTTTGCGTCCTGCTGAATGGTTGAGCCCACTGGAACTAGCGCTGCAATCGCGGGCTAAGTGGCCTGGTTTTCCGCAACTAAAGCATTTCCTAGCACCATCCTTTCTCTCGGTTGCACCAGGAGTTTTCTTCTCTGCCATCGACTTGAGTATTTTCAGGATCTCGTTCATCACGTCAGGTGTCTCCACCTCTACTCGATGGGCTTTGTAGGCTGGTCTACTTAGGAGCGCCGCCGTTTCACGTGTCTGAGCATACGAGACCGTTTCAGCAAATGTTGGCTTTGGATTTGCATACGTCTCGCGCTTGGTATACACGTCCCGCATTCCGTTGATGAACCTCTGGATTTTTACTCTTTCGAGGTGCTCACCAGATGCATCTCCAATTGCCAAATGAGCCAACCTTTCAACCTCGGAGGCGAATTCCTGTAGAGTCTCGTTGGATTTCTGGCAGCGATTTTCCAGCTCCATCTGGTAAATCTGTCTCCTGTGCTCGCTACCATAACGTCTTTCCACTGCACCCATTAACGCATCGTAACTGTTCCTTTCACAATCAGGAATAGTCTGCAAGATTTCCGCTGCAGGTCCTTTTAATGCAACGAACAGTGCAGCGGATTTATCCTCCATGCTCCAGTGATTTGCTGTAGCTGTCTTCTCAAACTGGAGCTTAAAGACTTGGAAAGGATCGTGCCGTCAAAGGATGGTGTCTTTACCTTGGGCGCGCTGTTCGAAGAAGGTGGGCGATTCAACTGCATATCTCGGAGGCGACCTTCCAACTCTTCTACCTTAGCCTCGACTTTCTCCTGAATTAGCTCTTCGATTTTATCTTGTCGTTCCTCGATTTTATCCTGTCTCTCTCTGAGTTCCGCGTTATCTTTAAATAAATTCTCTTGTAGCTGAGTAATCTTTTCATCTAGCTGCGATGACATGTACGTTTTCTGTGCTACCAGCTGCGAGGACATGCGTGTTTCCTGCACTTGCAGCTGGGATGAAATCTGTGATATGGCACCCAACAACATGTTCATGTCTATAGCCGTTGACGCACAAGGAGCCTTTCCCTGCTCTTCAAGCTTCGCTGATGTCTGCTGCACATCCTTCGACGAACAAGCAGCCTCATCCTTCTGTTTGTCCTTTGCGGATGCATCGTCGGATTTACCCTGGAAGTCGTATTTGTCCACGTCGATGCCTTCATCTTCCATAGCCTCCCGCAAACGGGATAATAATTCCACTTTTCTTCCGGAGGTGGCCAAATTACGCTTTTCCAACTCCTGTTTCAGTTCCTCAATCTTTAAGTCCTGAATTTTCGCCTTTTTTTAGTAGTTTATCCTTCGGGATTTATTTAACAATCCCACTTCTGACACCAATTGTT
>NW_023477544.1:1110-2777 GCF_013731165.1 Rhagoletis pomonella | reverse complement strand
AAGTACACATAGTGAGACCTTTGGGTCAGAACACAAATTTTTTTTTGTGTGGCTGTGTTATTTATAGAATTAGAAATCGTGCAAAACTTTTTGTCAACATGAAAAATTAAATAAATGGGTATGTAGATGCTATGAATGTATGTATGTATGTCAAATCGAACTTTCTAATACTACTGATTTCCGCGGTACACGTATGTAGGAAATTTCACTTTCAACTGTGTAACCAGACATTTGTATGCGCATAAAAATATTATGTAATGACTTGAAAAATATGATAAAAAATTAAAAACATTATCATAGCTGTTCATTACCGTTTTTATAAATCTACTAGCCAATGCCCGCTTGCTTCTTTCTGCCCAATTTATTGAATTTTCCATTTTTTGAGGAATTGTATTAAAAATATGTTAACAAATTATGTGACAGCATGATTCTCTCACGGCTCTTTTTGCACTTAAAAATTTAACTTAGAAATCAAAATTCTTTAGTTGTTTAGTAAAGTTGTTTTTTCGGTAAGTACATACACGCGATGCTCATTTGCCAGATATACTACATACAATTTTCCAAGTCAAGTCAAGTCGTAAGTCTTGCGTAACTGAGCTTTTGCTTCGAGAATATCTCTTACCACATTTTCAAATAGTCATATCGCACTGTTTAGGTTTTATTTGTTGAATATGGGTATTTCCATACGTCGCATACGTGACAGTCGTACGTTTCAATGTGATACAAACAAAGAATACCATTTGTTTTCTTTAACTTTTCTTTGCCATTGTATAGCACATAATTAGCTCTATATTTAACCAAAAATGAAAACAATCGAACTGCTTGGTCCAGAAATTTAAGCATTTAAAGAGAGTGCCGTTCTTCTTCTTCTTTTTTTGGCGCTGTAACCGCCTAAGCGATTTTGGCCGAGTTCAGCAAAGCACGCCAGTCGCTTCTCCTCTGTGCCAACTGACGCCAATTGGAAACGCCAAGTGAACCCAAGTCCTTCTCCACCTGATCTTTCCATCGCAGTCGGGGCCTCCCTCTTCCTCTGCTACCACCAGCGGGTTCCGAGTTGAATGCTTTCAGAGCCGAAGCGTCGGTGTCCATTCGAACGACATGGCCAAGCCAGCGGAGCCGCTGTATTTTAATTCGCTTCACTATGTCCATATCGTTGTAAAGCTCATACAGCTCATCGTTCCATCGTCTGCGGTACTCGCCGTCGCCAACGACTAAAGGACCGTAAATCTTCCGCAAAATCTTTCTCTCAAACACCCCAAGAGCCGCCTCATCGGATGTTGTCATTGTCCATGCTTCTGCGCCATATACCAGCATGGGCATGAAGAGTGACTTAGAGAGCGTAGTTTTAGTACGTCGAGAGAGGACTTTACTCCTGAATTGCCTACTCAGTCCAAAGTAGCACTTGTTGGCAAGAGTGATTCTACGTTGGATTTCAATGCTGACATTATTATGTTAATGCTGGTTCCCATATCGTTGTAAAGCTCATACAGCTATCGTTCCATCGTCTGCGGTACTCGCCGTCGCCAACGAGTAAAGGACCGTAAATCTTCCGCAAAATCTTTCTCTCAAACACTCCAAGAGCCGCCTCATCGGATGTTGTCATTGTCCATGCTTCTGCGCCATATACCAGCACGGGCATGAAGAGTGACTTAGAGAGCGTAGTTTTT
>NW_023477544.1:0-1010 GCF_013731165.1 Rhagoletis pomonella | reverse complement strand
CATATACCAGCACGGGCATGAAGAGTGACTTAGAGAGCGTAGTTTTTGTACGTCGAGAGAGGACTTTACTCCTGGATTGCCTACTCAGTCCAAAGTAGGACTTGTTGGCAAGAGTGATTCTACGTTGGATTTCAATGCTGACATTATTATCGGTGTTAATGCTGGTTCCCAAGTAAACGAAATTCTCTACTTTCTCGAAATTGTAACTGTCAACAGTGACGTGGGTGCCAAGGCGCGAATGTGCTGACTGTTTGTTTGATGACAGGAGATACTTCGTCTTGTCCTCGTTTACCACCAGACCCATGCGCTTTGCTTCCCTATCCAACTTGGAAAAGGCAGAACAGACTTCGCGGTTTTTGTTACCGCTGATGTCGATGTCATCGGCATAAGCCAGCAATTGCACGCTCTTGTAGTAAATTGTTCCTGAGCGGTTCAGTTCTGCAGCTCTTATTATCTTCTCCAACATCAGATTAAAGAAGTCACATGAAAGGGAGTCGCCCTGTCTGAAACCCCGTTTTGTGGCGAACGGCTCGGAGAGGTCTTTTCCAATTCTGACGGAGCTGGTGGTATTGCTCAACGTCATTTTACACAGCCGTATGAGTTTTGAGGGGATGC
Source organism: Rhagoletis pomonella (assembly GCF_013731165.1). NCBI lineage: Eukaryota > Metazoa > Arthropoda > Insecta > Diptera > Tephritidae > Rhagoletis > Rhagoletis pomonella. Next base: position 395 of record NW_023477544.1, on the reverse strand, counting down.
CAAATTCAGACATAGCGGCGTATAGGCAACTCCTTTTAGTGCTGTCAAAAGCGGCTTTAAAGTCGACAAATAGGTGGTGAGTGTCGATCCTTTTCTCGCGGGTCTTTTCCAAGATTTGGCGTATTGTGAATACCTGGTCTATGGTGGATTTGCCAGGTCTAAAGCCACACTGATAAGGCCCAATCAGTTCATTGACGGTGGGCTTCAGTCTTTCACACAATACGCTCGATAAGACCTTGTAACCTATGCTTAGAAGGCTGATCCCGCGGTAGTTGGCGCGAATGGCGGGGTCACCTTTCTTGTGGATTGGGCAGAGCACACTTAAATTCCAGTCGTCGGGCATGCGTTCATCTGACCATATTCTGCACAAGAGTTGATGCATGCACCTTATCAAC
>NW_023477543.1:0-2777 GCF_013731165.1 Rhagoletis pomonella | reverse complement strand
CAAAGACGATCTGCTTGACACAAACTTCCTAGAATTTGAAACAGCAAACACCACTAAAACGCTCGGGATTCAATGGAACGCTCTAACCGATACGTTTTCGTACACCGTTGATTCCATCCCAGCGCACAGTGTTCCGTCTAGAACAAGCTAGCTGGACAAAATTATTTTCTAAGATTTTACGTTTCCTCTATATCCAAGAACTCAATTTATGTAATTTTATTAACAAAAGGAACATTTTTTAAGAGGGTTGCCACCTGTTGAAAAAGTAAAATTCAGTTTTAATAATAAAATATGACAGTATAGGTGTCAAACGAAAGAGGATTAAAAAAATATTATTTCGGTTGCCACCTTTCTAAAAGCCCAAATTGGATTATATAAAATATTTTAATAAAATATTACAATATGGGTATCAAACGAAAGAGGTTTAAGAGATCTTTAGTTTGAAGAAGGCTATCAATGGAAAATCAATTAAATCTATGAATTTATACCTTTATCTTCCTATGCTTATTTGAATTTGTAAGGAAAAACTAAGTGAACTTTTCAATGCAACGCCTCAGTAAATCGCTTAGAACAAGCTAGCTGGACAAAAATATTTTCTGAGATTTTTCGTTTCATATCGTTGGCTGAGTGGAAGATCGACCTATCTCGGCAGCCAGTTCGAAAACGCCCTATCTCAGAAAAATTTTCAACAACGCCCTGTCTCAGAAAACTTTTCAAGAACGCCCTACTTCAGAATTTTTTTGAAAAACACCCCATCTCAGAATTTGGTTGAATAACGCCCTATCTGAGAATTCGGTTCAAAAACGCCCTATCTCGAACGAAAATACATTGAAAATAAGCTGAAATAGGGCGTTTTTGAATCGGCAGCTGAGATAGGGCGTTCTTGAAGTTTTCTGAGATAGGGCGTTTTTCAACCGTTTTTCCGTCAATCATTGTTAGGAGCATATTGTGGTTCACAGAAACCTCGTATTCTTGCACCAAGCACTTTGTTGGCAACAAAGCATTTATCTCCTCTAATACTTTGTTCGTCTCAGAAACGATAAAATCTTTTGTTTCTTTGGAAAAAATAAATTCAATTGGACGACAATACATCGTAGAAGAAGGTCGAGGATTCTGCCAAACAATGTTACCTTTTTCGTCCCGTAATTGGACGGGTACGAAAGAAAATATAAACAAAAACTCATCAGTGTCATCACTGCATGTGAATTTTTGTTTATATGTGCTATGACCAGAACTTCCATCGCAACCCCACTTGCTGATTAGAGTAAATGACAAGCATGTAGGTAACAAACTACTAAGAACTTCTTGATTTGCTAAAATTAAACGTTCAACACTTTTATCTAAAATAGCTTGAACTTTAATTTCGGCACGTGTTTCATCCACATCAATTTTGTTTGGATAACACTCTGATTTAGCCTTTCTTACACTGTAAAACGACGGAAATACCTTATGACCTGCTTGGATACTCCACTTCCGAGTCATTTTGTACGCATGAGTAGTCGACTTGCTATCTACATAGTATGCTAAAGCTTCTACACTGCTCAAACATCTAGCACTTTGCTCACATATTGTTTTCGCCGTGGATACTTTAGTGTTAACTTTCGCATTTTTTATAATATTTGCAATATTCCTGTTGCCGGACATACGTGTTGATACTTCTGCCGCATAAATTAACTCATCTGCACTTCTGGACTGCAGTAAGTCATCCACTCGACGCCGTTTAGTTTTTTGACTGGAATGAATGAAATCCTTCTTTAGTCTCCCAGGGCCTGGGTTACCTAAAGATGTAGCTGGTAGTTCTGATGGCAAGTTTAAATGTACAGAAACTGTAAAAGTCATATCTGTACCCGAAAACTACTCCGAGTTTTAATTTATAAACCGTCCCCGATGTCTTCCAGAGCTCTTCCATTTCTCAGAAAGCCTTGACGAATATGCCGCAACTTTTATGGTTAAATCTCTTAAAGAATGCTCCGTTACTTCACTTAAATCATATTTTGATAGAACAAAATTATATAACTCTTTATTTCTTGATTGTTTCGAATATTTCAACCAAACTTCGAAAAACTAAATTATTTTTATGGTTATAACTAAATCTGAAAAAAAATAAAATAAAATAGATGTGCACTGAATTCGCAATGGTTTTTTGTTTCGAGTGTTAACAGATACTCATGACTATAATATATATAAGATTTCAAGGGGTTACATGAGGAGACATATAACTTTTCCACCTCTGAAGTTGAAAATGTATATAAAAAATCGTTTTTTTCTTAATCATGGAATGTTAGACATACTAAAAATAATCAAATTGACAAAAGATTATAATCAAAAACTTCAGCTTACCTTTGAGTTCAGATTCCATCACAAAAATTAAGTAGAAGTGGTGACTTAAAGTTATATGAAGCGTAATATTCAAAACAAATTTTTCAAATAAATCAGTTATGACTTCGACTGCTCTTGCTTACTTACTTCAATTACTCAACATATTAGAAGTGAAAATAACAAACAAGTGTAAATACCCTGTTATATTGGTCTTATGATTAATTACTCAATACAAAATTCTAGGAATAAAACTTTTGTTTTTGTCCACCTAGCTTGTTCTACACGAAACACTGTGCAGCGTCATCCGCCAGTACAAAACGAAAATCCTCTTGGCAGTTGCCAAATTGTTTGACCCCGCAGGATGGCTTACGCCCATAATGATCTAAGCCAAAATCCTGCTACAAGAACTATGGAACTGACCAGGTCAAGCCCCTCCGTCTGACGAAATGGATGCAATT
>NW_023477542.1:0-2777 GCF_013731165.1 Rhagoletis pomonella | reverse complement strand
TGGTCGGACCTCAACTCGTGACGACTTCTAGGTCTACAAAATACCTAGGGGTGAAGCTTGACAGCAAACTGACATTCTGGGAACACATCCATGGAGTATGTGAAAATGCTGCGCAGAGCACGGTGGCTCTGCCATGCCGCAGGAAGCTTCTGATGACAGCGGTCCAATCGGTGCTCCTGTACGGAGCACAAATATGGGCCGACGCATTGAAAGTCAAAAAATACCGGATTCAAATGTCTTCGGTCCAACGCAGAGGGGCACTACGCATTGCTTCTGCATACCGTACAGTGTCCGCGGACGCGGTTCTAGTTATTTCTGGCAACAAGCCAATTGAGCTACTCGCTTACGAGCGAAAAGAGATTTACCATCTCAGTGCCGAGATAGGTCGAGCAGCTGCCGCGGCAAGGGCGCGCGAGCAACTGATCCAGCAGTGGCAACAAAACTGGAATGCGAGCACAAAAGGTCGATGGACGCACTCCCTGATAGCCGACCTTCAAACATGGCTGAACAGACCACATGGGGAAGTCGATTTCTACCTGACGCAATTCCTCACCGGTCATGTTACATCCGAGAATATCTTCATAGAATGGCCTCACCGTTCTGTCACTACTGTGGAAACGTCGAAGATAACGGGTACCACACATTCTTCACCTGCGAACACTTCTTGATTTTGCACAGAATGTTGGAAGAAAGACACGGAGACATAACTCCGAACAACATAGTTGGGGTAATGATCTCCAGCGCAGAAAAGTGGGAAGCAGTTGCGAGATACGTGAAATTCGTACTCCGCTGCAAACGAGAGGACGATTGTCTACTGAGGACACCCGAATTAAACGTCCCTACAAAAGAGCAGCCCCAAGGCTATAGCAGCGCGCTCCTGCATCTGAAGACATGCAGAACTGCGGTGCCAGATGCGGGATTCTTGCGCGGGCGGTGGGAGTTTGGGTTTTAAGGGGTAGCCTAACACGCTTCGGTGGGAGTCCCACACTCGGGGGAGGTAGTATAGACTAGCGCCCCCGGCCAGTGCATAAAGCATTTCCCTCTCCAAAAAAAAAAAAACAAAAAAAAAACAATAATAATACATACATACATATGTTGTAAACTTGACTTTTAAATAATAAACGCGAGTTAAGGTTGTAGGCACGTCCGTGCGCTTCTCCAGTATATCTATTTCTATTCGTTCTTGTTTTTAGTACCTTCTCTTAGCTCTAACTCGCTACTTGCTTATAGTGTTGCCATCCTTATGTTTTTTTTTTTGTACTACAACTTATTCTACTTTGCCGGTAGGCGGAAGCCCTGACATATAATTTTAGAGGCGATCATCTGATTAGCTAATCTGTGCACTCGTTGCTAGTGCAGGGCGCTGCCATACTTGTTTTATGTTAGTTACGTTTTTTCGTAGATTACAGCTTCGGCCAACCTGACAGCTACAATCGGTGACAGGTAATAAGGTCAATGGAAATAAGGTCAATTGACTTTATTTCCCACCCTGGTGCGAAATAAAGTCAATTGACATTATTACCTTTTCAAAAGCGAAATAAAGTCAACAACAATATGGAAATAAAGTCATTGACGCTATTTCCTCATTCAAATGGAAATAGCGTCAACAATGCTTAAAGTATGTCGATTCATAGAAAAAAATGTTGTTCTTACAATAAGCATTGCCCCGTAAGTGTTGTTTTTTAATAGATGAAAAAGGTTATTGCCAAATCCTCAGTGTTGTGATATTAATCCACACACAATCATGAACTACCACCATTTGATTTTATTAAAAAAAATTTAATTACGAATGTGTAAAAACACGATGCGAAAAACGAATCGCCTGTGCACAGCTGGAATACGAGAAATATTTGAAGAAAGAGTGTAGAAATGATCCATAACTTGCAAAACATGTTTCGTTTCCACAAAAATAAAGCGAACACTATTAAATTGAAGAAACAGTCCATGTCCAAAATCCCCGGAGGAACACTGAAAGAATTCTGTGTTATATTAGCATATTTTGAACGAACTCGGAATGTCTAAGGTGGAAAAGAAAACAACTTTTCTATAAGGAAACAATTATAGAAAAATAATTTTCTTACACTATATTCATGCCCCCGCCAGTAATTTGTGACGACATCATTTAAAAGCAGCTAAGGAGAATGACGACACTATTTATTAGATGGCACATTCAACGAGCCAATGTGCCAAAATGCGGGTATAAACAATTATTGATTATTTAATATCGGAACCGAGATCATATAAGTTAATTGATTGGTTTTCACACACTTTTGAAACACAAATTATATGCTTTTTTACTGCAGACAAGTTGTTGCCGCAAAACACAGCAGAAATCTTCCAATCAGGGCTGGCAGCCAGTGTTGCCGTTTTAGTCCTTTGGTGGCTAGCTACCACATAATTTTTTTGGCCACATAAATTTAAAATTGCCCCTAGCCTTTTTTTAGCCCTTTTTATTTATTTTTGGCATGAAAAAGTTGTATATGCTTAATTTGTTTTTTTTTTGCATTTATGTAAGAGATGAATTTTTAAACTAAGAAAGACTGATATATATACATATTGTATGTTCCCTACGCTTTTATAAATACATACTGTAAAAGTATTGGGGCTGTTAACTTATCTTTTAACGATTTAACTATAGTTTAAAATAGATAAGTTCACGGCCCTTAATATGCTAGATTTGTTAAATGACCCATGAAGTCTTCTTGTGGTGTGATTGTACCAGCATGCTGGTGCCGTTAGTGGTGAAATTAGCTCAATTTTCTAAGTAAAAAGTATTT
>NW_023477541.1:0-2778 GCF_013731165.1 Rhagoletis pomonella | reverse complement strand
TGCGTAGAATCCGAATCCGGGGTTTAAATTGCTCTATCACGTCAGGACTTTGAGATATCCTAACCTAAAAGTGCAAAAAACGCTGTTTTTGCCCATTTTTGAGGTTATGTAGCTACGAAGATTTTGCTCTTCATAAAAAAGTAGACGTGGTATTTTAAAGTATAAGTCTTCCTCTTTTAAATGCCGTTGAGTTTGCTCAAATTTCTTAATTTTTCACTGAGATATCGCATTTTGAAGTCTCCATGTTTGTGAATGTAATCGACCGTATCACGTCTCATGTTATCTCAATGGATTTTCGAATATCGAAAAATTCACAAACATGGAGACTTCAAAATGCGATATCTCAGTGAAAAATTAAGAAATTTGAGCAAACTCAACGGCATTTAAAAGAGGAAGACTTATACTTTAAAATACCACGTCTACTTTTTTATGAAGAGCAAAATCTTCGTAGCTACATAACCTCAAAAATGGGCAAAAACAGCGTTTTTTGCACTTTTAGGTTAGGATATCTCAAAGTCCTGACGTGATAGAGCAATTTAAACCCCGGATTCGGATTCTACGCAAAAAATTACTTCGGAAATGACACTACACTTTTATAGAACATTCCTAACCCATTTTTTTGCAGACCTGTGCAATCGACCAAGTCATCTCGGTCTCGCTGCTGGCCAGCGGTTGTTAAAACATCTCGATGGTTCTCTATCGCAGACTGTGGCAACGAATTGCCAGTTGCGTTTAACATTCAATAACCTCTCATACGAGGTTTTGCATTTTCTTGATACGCGATTTTGTTCTTTGAACGACGTTATGTACTTATGTTTTAGGATTTTTTGCTGAAGTGGTTGCGGTTTTCTTCCATCTACAAGTAAATTATTCGTTATATGAAAGCAAATGCCATTTAAAACTTTATTATACTAAAATTGAAGGAGCTGAAATTCCCCACAAAAAACGGTCTGTTCCCCGATTTCCCACGCAAACTGAAATTCCCAGCAAATCGGAGAATTCCCCACGAATTGGCTCCCCTGGTTCACACGATCTCGTCAGTGATAAGTCAGTCGACTCGAAACAATCGAAAATCATCTCGATTGTACAGTCGGGCAGCGAGTCGATTATTGACTCGATTGTAATTTTGCAACGATAGCGATTCTCTCGATCGTTTAAACATCTCGGACTCGCCCATCACTAGCTGCGGTAATATTGCCTTTGTGTACCAAACAAAGAGCATACATTTTCCTCATATACACAATAAGCCATCGTTCGGACTTCGCTCCGATAGGAGTAGATTTGTTCCGTTTTGTCGAAAAAATTTGAAACCCAGTCCTCTACTTCGCTCAACTGAAAATCTGCTCCGTTTTGTTGCATCAACAAATTTACTCTTCAAATAGAAAGGAGGTGGGGTTTTTAATAACAAACTAAAAGTTATATTTTACCTTTTTATCGACACGATTTTTACATTGGTGAGCTACAGCAACTTTGCAAATACACCTGAATTCGTGAATAGGCCCTCACAATCGCCCGATTCGAACCCGATCGAAAAATATTGCTCTGTCTAATGTTCTGTAATTGCGTCGTTGCCCACCGATGTAACAATTGTCCCGGTAAAGAAGGAATGAAATAACTTTTTATTAATTTTAACCAAGGCATTTTAACTTTAATGATAATTGCTCGCTGGATTAAGGCGCCCTTACACGGGTCGATTTTCTAGCAGATTTTTGTCGTTCAACCACAATCGACCCGTGTATGTATATGACATCTCAACCACTAGCTGGTCGATTTTCCAGTCTACAGATATCGACCTTTATAAGGCCGCTTTAGCTCCTTATTTGTACAAGGATACGAGGAGAAATGAATTGTTTTTTATAAAGATAAGAAATGCACATATACTACGAATACTTGATATTTACTTCCATTTGTGTAGTCCGAACCCAGCAAAGAGCGCTCGGTGAAGGTCAGCTAGTGATCAAATTTGCCAACAGGGCTGCCAAACATACATAGCTATGAAGTGCCATATTGAGGATAAAAAAGTGCTAAAACGTGCCAAATAGAAAATTAAAAGTGCCAAAAAAGGTGTCATTCTCTTTAGTTCTTCCCACTAGCATTAAAATTAGACAAATTAAAACAAAAGCCCAATGTCAAAGTAAGATAAACCAGTTGTATACACTATAGAAATTAGAAAATTTTAGTTGAGAAAAAGAAGTACACGCAAAGGATTTCACAAAAATGTATTTAAATTTGGCTTTTTTCAAAAGTGCCATTTTGGCACTTTGGGCAAAATTGAAAAATTCAGTGCCATTTCATGTAAAATAGTGCCAAAAATGGCACGGTTTGAGCCAAGTTGGCAAGTTTTTTTTTTTTTAAAAGCGCCAAAATACTGAAAATAGCGCAATTTTCCTCCCAAAAAAAACACCAATTTTGTGTTGCTATGTTTAAGGTATTTTCGCATATAAAGCTGTATGTTCAAATATTTTAAGTAATCACACAATGAAACTTGTAAATATTTCCAACTATGCGCAGTTAATCAATTTAATAAACTTAATTTGCAAAATGTTTTTTTATTCGTAAAACAACTTCCTAAACTTGGTTTTTCTAGAGGCTTTATTTTCATGCAATTGCTTACTTTTGTACAAATGCGCACACCCAGCTAATTAGCATAATATTCTATGGATTCCGTGATAGAGACTGTGGGAAAATATTGCGTTTGGATTATCTTGGAGCATATTAGCCAGAGGAGAAGCTCGGCCAAACACCAACATATGTGTAAGTCAAATACAATGTCACAAT
>NW_023477540.1:0-2778 GCF_013731165.1 Rhagoletis pomonella | reverse complement strand
TAATAATTTTGGTGTTTATTTATTGAAAAGTAGTATTTTATTTTTTTATGAGTTTTATAAATTGTACTCATACTCGTACGCACATAAACGCAAATTGTAAAGCTTCATTTTGTCTCATTCGCCACCAGTCCCATGCGCTTCGCTTCTTATTTAGAGAGGTCGGTATACGCCAACAATTGTACGCTCAAAATTACAGCTTCCCCAGATGGCTAGACACGGCTCTGAAATGTAAACTAGCGAAGCAGATAACTCTCTACTACCACGATTTATGTTCTAATAAGGAACGCACAGTACTAAACCACAGCCGTAACAAATAACCTCTGGATCAAGCGTTTGGACTCAAAATCTTTATGGCCGAGACTCAATAAGGGTCGTACTGAATAATTTTTGACGCTAAATAAATATGTGGGAAGAGCTCTTACCGGAGTCATCGTAGGGCTGCCTTCGAGCGGAGGTACGAGTCACTGGTACTCATCTTCGTAACTGCAGTTTAAAAAAATCACACGAGTAGCTTTCTCTGAAACCTCGTTTAGTATCAAACGGCTCAGAGTTGTGCTTCCCAATTCTGATGGAGCTGATGGTATTGGGTGATATTTGCATATGGTGATTACCTTATCTGTGGTGTATTTATCCGGTCTAAAGCCACACTGATAAATCACAATCAGTTCTTTGACAGCGGGCTTTAACCATTTCACACAATACGCTCGATATGACCTTGCAGCCGATGAACAGAAGGTTCTGGAGGGTTGCCACCTATAGTTAGCGTATATAGTAGGGTCGCCTTTCTTTTAGATTGGACAGGATACACTTAAATTACAGTTTTGTTGTTCAGCATAGTTTTCGGGGTATCAGCTGGAATGACCAGATATATATAGATCTGGTTGTCCCGGTTGCGTCTTCTCGACTCCAGTGAGAATGCTTAAATTACGGTCCTCAAAAATGAGTTCAACCGGCCGTATTCTGTATAGAGTTGATGCCTGTACCTTATCAACTCCTTACCGGCGTATTTGAATAACTCAGCTGGCAGGCTGCCATCTACCGTAGCTTTGTTGTTTTTCATCCATGACATCGCCATTGCTACCACGCAATAAGTCAGGCGGAGGGATTTGGATTCCATCGTCATCGACGGGGCGCTCGGATTAATATTTAAGTACAATTTATATTGATAGATATTAGTATGAGGCGTGCACTGCCCCCAGGGGTCTATTATACTAAATCTAAGGTCCCCAAAAAGTCCAAAAGAGCATTAGGGGGTAGGGAATGAGTAGCCTCGCACTGCGGCCACTTGCTGTTTTTTTGTTTTGCTTTGGGGCTTACACTTAATGATAGGGCTCGGCCAAGCTTCTCCTCCGATTTTTGGCGTGCGCCTTAATGTTGTCACACCTACATCTACAGTTTTATGTCGACTCCGAACGGCGATTGTATTTTTTATGCGAAGCACTTTTTCATGGCAGAGATACGCTCTGAGGTTTGCCATTGCCTGCCGAGTGGCGACCGCTGTTAGAAAAATACCTTTCCTCTTATTTTATTTTTGATGTTAGTCAAAAACTGGGCTCGATCCCAGTCACTACGGAAGGGTAGTGCACACTTCTAACCACTACAACAGAGCGGTCACATACTTCATTATCAGTTTTTCCTTTTGAGAGATCGATTAGAAGTTGGAATGGTTTTGAACTACATATTAGAAGTGGGTAGTCATCTGGCTTAGTTCTATCTGGCTTCGCCGATACTGTTCTCTCAGCCCGCTTCTTTCATTTCTGAGCTCCTTACTGATCGTATTTTAACCGTTTGCCGGGAAGGGGTCAGTGGCTGCCGCATTTCACTATGTTCCCTTGTAGCCTGAAATCCATAAAACATAGATGAATGCTATTACACACGAAGTGCAGCGGCGATTCCACCTTCAAATATGAGAGAGCTCTAAGTGCTGCCTCGCTGTCACTAAGGATAATAATTTTCTCTTTGATAGTTGCTACATAAATTTATCACAGCACACAAACTGAAACTCGCGGAAACCGGTGTCTGAAAAATAATTGGGTAACTTATACTTTAAGTATGTTCTTGACACAGGCAGGTGACTAGGCTTCTTGCATTATTTCGCTCTGGTGTTGAAGCCTTTCGCAAGTCACCTAACTTTACCATAAAAGTACCTGGCGCTATTCCTATCGGTCAGCTTTTCAAGCTCTTAGCACTCACATACTGAAGCGTCTCTCTTTTAATTAGGGAAAATACGTTTCGTATCGCTCGTCAGCTACCTATATGGGCAAATCTAAAAAACAGGTAACCTTGGTGTTATTTTGCTTTATTTATATCAAGCTGGTTGCTTTTGGATATAATTCACTGACGTATACTTGAAGCCTCAAAAAAAAATCTGGATCAACTTGCTGCATAACTTTTGAATTATAGGTGTTTAAATTTAAAAAAATAATGAAAAGAAGTGAATTTTTTATGTGATTTTTAAGAGGGGCAAAATTAATTATATCATAACTTTTGAAGCACACCATATTCTGACTTGAAATTGTATGTACAATTAGCACTTATGTGTATACTTCATATCGTCGTTCCCAACGAAGAGTAGCACATCTCAAATTACCGTGGAAGACTAGCACGTTTCACTATTCGCGTCGAAGACTAGCACATTTCATTATTCGCGTCGAAAAGTAGCACATTTCAGATTCTCGCGTGGAAGACTAGCACATTTCACTAATCGCGTGGAAGACTAGCACATTTCAGATTTTTGCGTGGAAGACTAGCACATTTCGTTATTTGCGTGGAAGACTA
>NW_023477539.1:0-2778 GCF_013731165.1 Rhagoletis pomonella | reverse complement strand
CGTCTGTCTGTCTGTTTGTATGCAATCTAGTCTCTCAGTTTTAGAGATATCCGGATCAAATTTGGTAGGTGGGTGTATTTTTATAATGTATTAAGCATTTGTCGGAACCGGAAGAATCGGACCACTTTAACATATAGCTCCCATACAACTGATTGTTCAGATATGAGATTTTTCGTTATAACTTCTCCATTTATGCAGCCACGAACATGAAATTTTGCAGCACTTGCACCCATTATCAACAGAATGCTTACGGAGATCGGTTCACTACAACCTATAGCTCCCATACAACTGATTGTTCAGATATAAAATTTTTCGTTATAACTCCTCCATTTATATAGCTGGGAACAGGAAATTCCGCACTGTTTTCAATAATAATCAACAGAAAACTTACAGTGAAAATTAAAAGGATCGGATAACTATAACCTATAGCTCCCATACAACTGATTGTTCAGATATGAGATTTTTCGTTATAATTCATCCTAGCTAGGCACATGAAATTTTGCACTGTGGTCAGTCATTATCAGCAGAAGACTTACAGTGAAAATAACGAAGATCGGGTCACTATAGCCTGCAGCCCCTATACAACTGATTGTTCAGATATGAGGTCTTTTATCATAACTCCTCCATTTATGCAGCTAGGAACATGAAATTTCGCACCATTTTCACTCATTATTAACAGAATACTTTCAGTGCAAATAACAAGGATCGGATGACTACAAAATATATATTCCATACATCTGAATGTTCAGATATGGGATTTTACTGTAAAACTCCTTTATTTGAACAGCTAAAACCGCTAAATTTCGTAAGATATTTTATAAATAATAATACAAAGTCTACTGAGAAAATCGTCAAAATCTATGCTGTATAAGCTTTATCTCCTATAGCACTGATTGTTCAGATACCAGTTTTTGCGATATATCTCCTTTATGTAGGAAACTAAATCCAATAAATTGTGTTACCGGTTTACATACCGATCTCATAGCAGTGAAAATCACTTAGATTGGTGCCATATAAAGTATATCTTCCATACCTCTGATTGTTTAGATGCAATTTTTTATATAAGTATGTAACTCCTCTATCGATGTATTTTTTTTTATCACAAATAACAATAATTTGAGGTAGCATTTATGAATTTCCAAAAAAAAAAAAACAAAGGATTTTTTCTTATCTAGCAAAATACGAAATGGTAAGGTAATGGAAAGACAAACCCTACTTCGAAAAGAGAATGTGCAATTTTTCCAAGAATTGAAATTTATGGATGTGTATAAATTTACTTAATGCTGATTCTGAATGAAGAAAACTTATAGAAATCTAAAAGCTTAAATTTGTACATTTGTTCTAATCATGAAATACAAAAAAAAAAACAGGAAAAAAAGAGTCCTATGAAAATATGTCCACGCGCAGAGCCTTATAAACCTATTTTATAATATACGTTCTTTATTAAGAGCATTATGGAACCCTTACAAGAGTACAGTCTACAAGTAGTCTTACAAAACCTTTATAAAACCGATTGGTTTTCACATATAGACAAGAAATATATAACGTTAAGAATGGCTCATATACGTACAGTGGTTGAAAAACAAATAGGGACAATAGGGACAAAAACAGTTTTAGTGCACAAAACAAGCCAAACGGCAAATTATGAAACAAAAAAATTAATGGTTTTTATTATTTTTAGCTAATTTTTAAACCGCTTTCCAAATCCCTATTTTTTTTTAATATGGCTGTTTAAACAAAAAATAATTAAACGACAAAATCAAAAACATTTTTAGGACACAAAACAATCCAAATTAGATTCAGTTGGAAATGGATAGCTCTGTTCTCTCTCATCTTAACAAAGGGCTATTTCGAGATCGGTGGTTCGAATCCAACTAGCAAAAAACATTTTTAAATTCTTTTTTATACCTTTCATGAGCATGAAATGGTATTATAACTTTGGTCCGATGTTTGTAAGTACCAGAATAAGAAGAGATAGACCCATTAAAATGTATACTTATATGATCAGATCGTCGAGCTGAGTTGATTTATCCATGTCCGTCTGTCCGTCTGTCCGTCTGTCTGTCTGTTTGTATGCAATCTAGTCTCTCAGTTTTAGAGATATCCGGATCAAATTTGGTAGGTGGGTGTATTTTTATAATGTATTAAGCATTTGTCGGAACCGGAAGAATCGGACCACTTTAACATATAGCTCCCATACAACTGATTGTTCAGATATGAGATTTTTCGTTATAACTTCTCCATTTATGCAGCCACGAACATGAAATTTTGCAGCACTTGCACCCATTATCAACAGAATGCTTACGGAGATCGGTTCACTACAACCTATAGCTCCCATACAACTGATTGTTCAGATATAAAATTTTTCGTTATAACTCCTCCATTTATATAGCTGGGAACAGGAAATTCCGCACTGTTTTCAATAATAATCAACAGAAAACTTACAGTGAAAATTAAAAGGATCGGATAACTATAACCTATAGCTCCCATACAACTGATTGTTCAGATATGAGATTTTTCGTTATAATTCATCCTAGCTAGGCACATGAAATTTTGCACTGTGGTCAGTCATTATCAGCAGAAGACTTACAGTGAAAATAACGAAGATCGGGTCACTATAGCCTGCAGCCCCTATACAACTGATTGTTCAGATATGAGGTCTTTTATCATAACTCCTCCATTTATGCAGCTAGGAACATGAAATTTCGCACCATTTTCACTCATTATTAACAGAATACTTTCAGTGCAAATAACAAGGATCGGATGACTACAAAATAT
>NW_023477538.1:0-2778 GCF_013731165.1 Rhagoletis pomonella | reverse complement strand
AGCCTTTAGCAGAAAAAAGGCAATTTCCATAAAATCCGTTCCCTAATTATTACAAACATATGGGCAAAATTTCGCAGTTATATATGCATCGGTACACTTTTTATTTCATTTTTAAGACGTTTTTGAGGTTAGGTTTATATGGGAGGTATACTTTAAAACAGAAGTGGTCACTACAAAAAACAATTCCCAATTCATTTTGCATGCTGTCGTGTTCTCATCGCTGCGCTCTCGCTTGTATACGTACACGCAGTGTTGCCAACTTTTAAAAAAAAGCGTTTTACCACACTAGGATCACCAAATTTTTTGAATCAAGGGATGCTTTTTTTCACAGTTTGTATTTAACAAAAGCAAAAAACTAGTTTTTGGAACTTTGAGGTTAGAATAGGTCCATTCAAAAACTTTCCCAGTAAGTACTTGCAGCGAGAGCGTAAAAGAAAAATAGAGAGTAAAATTGAGTGCAAGAGAAAAATTTCAGAAAAGTTATTGAACGCCAAACTAGAAAAACTTGCAACTTAAGCCATTTTGACACTTTCTTACGGTTAAGTTTTGGCGCGCAATTTTCTTTTTTAATTGGGAATAGTTCCCATCGTCATAAAAATAAACAAATATACAATATATTAAAATTTTTAATCCATATTTTCATTTCACTAATTATGTTTCATCAAATCATCCTCTTAAACAGTTTAATTACATTTGAATTTGAAACTAACCTTACTTTTTGACTCCTGCAAATTCCTGCTAGTAAAATTTTTACTAGCAAGAATTTGCAGTTCTCTCGGGTTGTTACGCTCTCGAATTCGCTCTCTCTTGCAAATATTTTGGGTTATTGAATGCATTTAAAGTTAAAACTTGCAAGTACTAGTAACAATTCGTAACCATTTTTTGATATTGAATGGACCTAATATCTCAAAATTCTAGTGCTAGAGCAATTGTGCGGCCAGATTTGGATTCAGCACCCAGAAACGATGAGTTTTACTCAGGTGGTAAAAAAAATTAAAATTTGTATAAATAATTAGAAAAAAAAGAAATACTTAACTTACCTGCGGACTAGCATTTTCAATGCGAATAGAATTCAATGAGGTGGGTTTGCAACTTCAGCTTTTTATCAATCATGGTTGTATTTTAGTGCATTTAAATTTATAGATTCTTGTAAACTCAGTGCTGCCACAGCTTTAAATATTTCAAATTATTTCAGATTTTTACTATCTCGGAGTAATTTTAGTTCAAAAGCACTAAAAAAGGCACTAAGCACTAAACAATAAAAAATAAAAAAAATTTTTTTTGGCGCTTTAATTTTCAAAAAGCACTAAATCTAGTGCTTAAAGCACCAAGTTGGCAACTATGACACTCGACGCTTACACTCTTTTAGCACCTTCTAACTCTCTGCCCATGCTTGCTTTAAAATAAATGAACTTCGCTAATTTTTCGTTTTTTTTTATTTTTATTTGTCTCCATAAATATTGTACACGGAACATTGAGGTTATACGCCGACTTCTTCTATTTTTCCAAAAAAAATGTATAGGGCTGTACCACTGAGCGACGTTGAACACTTGAACAATCACAATAAAAAAAATTATTAGACATAAAATTTACATACGTAAAACCATACAGTTGCGCTAGAACCATACAGTTGCGTGTGAACTTCAAAAAAATGGACTTGATCAGATTATTTTAACACATACCAAGCTTAACCTAAAAAATGCCTTATTTTTAAGTACCATTTTTAAATGCCATCATTATCATATAAGGTTATGTTAAAAGTCGCAAATATGAGCCAATTATTAGTTGCTTCTGTACGCACTTTCCAGCGAACACGTTGCGCGCATAGGCGGTGAGCGTGGATGGTTCACGAAGCGTGCGAGCTGTGACAAATGTTGCTGTAAGTAATAAACAGAAAAAATCTAACAATTTTTTTTTAGAAATATTTTCTTGAATACATGCAGTTTTCGAAAATATAAACGAAATGGAAAACACTCATTGAGAACATATTTTTAATGCAACTTGAATATTTATAATGTTTAAATTAAAAAAAAAAAAAAGTTCTAAATTATAAAAATATTTTTTATGAAAGCTCTAATGTCACTACGCTTACAAATAAAATTTCATCAACTTTCGTCAAATACTTTAAGAGAAAATGAGTTTTGAAAAAAATATTGCTTAAAAATATATTTGCTTATAAAAACTTTAAAAATTAAAATTTTTCAAAAAAATTATCAGAATCCCATTCCCATCTATAAGCCTCTCTACCCACAAATTTTCACCCAAAAATTCGAACTTGACTGAAATTTGAGGTCCAGTTGAGAAATTTGCACCCAAAGGATAGAAAAGGTGCGTGCATTGTGAAAAATTCTCTGTGCTTTAGTTGTGATAAGTTGTTATGTTTTGTTGGCGTACGTTGTAATGATCTCATGATCTCATGTTTTTATATGTTTTTGTTTTTGTCTGTCAAAATTAAATTTTACTACATCCTTTCACACGTAATTTTTGTCGAAACGGAAGGGAAGGGAGCGAGAGGCCAAAAATAGAAATGCCAGGAATTTCTCCAAAGGGGTGAAAATCTATATAGCCATGATTCCACTGGATCACTAATTTAAATTTTTGTTTTGTGCACCAAATGTCAGAATTGCTCGCAACGTCTGAAAATCGTTTCATTTTATTTTCTTGTGGTTTTCGAGATTTTTGCTATTTACCGTTATTCAGCTAAAAAAAACAGTGGTGAAAAGTAAGCGGTAGCCTTTAGCAGAAAAAAGGCAATTTCCATAAAATCCGTTCCCTAAT
>NW_023477537.1:0-2778 GCF_013731165.1 Rhagoletis pomonella | reverse complement strand
GAACAAAGCCAAAAAGGCGACTCCGCCAAATGCACTAGATAATACGGCTTTTTTGTTGTTCGACGGAGTCGGAACAAAGGAAGAGATAAGTTAGGTGAGTTGGGTTCGAGTGTACTGGTGAAGAGGTGGTTGGTATTAGGGTCGAGTTGTGAAAGATATGAGTTCAGTCGACTACACTGTCCATACCTTAAATATGCCATATGGATCTCGTCCATAAGTTCGTGAAAGCGCCTTCTGAAGAACACGAGAAGAGGCTCTACTTTCAGCAAGTGTCTGCTCGGATGCTACCTACAGTAACAGCCGACAAGAAACAGCTATCTGAGCATTGAATTGGCGAAA
Source organism: Rhagoletis pomonella (assembly GCF_013731165.1). NCBI lineage: Eukaryota > Metazoa > Arthropoda > Insecta > Diptera > Tephritidae > Rhagoletis > Rhagoletis pomonella. The sequence continues at coordinate 2,439 of NW_023477537.1, read as the reverse complement.
GCGGAAGTCATTCCATTTCTGCTTGTAATGCAGAATCCTGACAAGTCTTAAGCACAGCCATCAGCATTCTACTAATACCGGATGACCAACAATTTTTTGTTTTTGCCCCAAGTGTTGCCGGCGAGCGATTTGTAGGCCTTATTGCGGGTATGTACTCTGTTGACAATGGTGGTTATTTACGAGGATAAGTAGAGCAAGTTGTCAATGGTAATTAACCGTCAGAATTGGTCTGTCATCGTCGTGGATGCCTAATTGAAGCTTTATCTCTTTTGCCCAGGTGGTAAAGAGGGTCCCCCGTTGGTTTCGTAGGGTAAAGGGTAAACTCCATGCAGAGCTGAAACGAAAAATATCGGTTAAGTAGTCGTTCGCCTTCGAGCACAGGTCTTTACTTTAACTACCGGACACCTATATAGGAAAACTCTCACCGAAGTGTGGTTAGGACACTGCCTCTTTGATTCGGCTTTTTTAATCCTACGTGGATTAGAGGTCAACGACTTTCGGTCACTAAAGTAAGTCAATGTCCGCGATTTTATAGGTAGAGGCAATTCCTCCAGCAGCGTGGAATGGCGAATGTTGTCAAATGCCTTTGACAGGTCCAGTGCTACCACTAGAGTTCCCTCACAAGGGATGTTACCGCCTAGGCCGCGAATCCTCGTATGTGTTTGCATCTTACGGAAGCCATGCGTATGCTTCGCGAATCGGGCGGAACTTTAAATGAGAATTTGCGGCATGTAAGACTGCCCTTTATTGGCCGGTGGCCCGGTTTTAGTAGTAGAACCACTATGTCTGATTTCCATAAGTAAGAAAATATCCAAGGCGGGGAATACATCGCATAATAAGCCCTGGGACCTTAGACTCATAACTTTATCGTCCTTTGAGCTAAAAATAATGGAGCGGGTTACACATTTTCTTATCAGAAAGACGGTAGGGACCAAGCTGACGACAACACAGCCCGAAACAACACACAGAGACAACAAACTTGCAATCTTCAATCTTCCGTACCAGGGACTCAGTTCAACATTGATGGATCCAATAACTAGGGTCAATAAAAGTCTTTCCGCCTACCGGACCATTGTATCGTCTTCCAACCCAAGTATGAGGTGAGTTTTGCAAAAGGCTGAGGTGAGCTTAGCCGATCCAGAGTCGAGTGAAGGTCCCACTAAACCCAACCAAATAAAACACAGTATTCTCTTGTGTTTAATTCGAATACACACACAAGCGGCGCTATGACTAGAGTGCCGGCAACCCTTTTTGCAATAAGAGACAGAGAGACAGTGAGAGAGGGTACCCAGTGACGGTAACGGTTGTTGTTACAGAGAGATCGAATCGGGAGGAGCGATAAGTGGTGAGAGACTAGTGGCACAGCAGATAACTCTCAGTAGCAGCGGAGCGACTGGTGAGGAGCGGTGAGTGCACTAGCAGCACGGCGGGTGACTCTAGGTAACATCGGGGAGTCTGGTGGACCGCAGTAGGTACGCAGCAGAAGAGCGTATTGCTGTCCCAATAGCGCCGGAACAGCGTTAGCGATGCAGCAGACGACTATAAGCGGCGGCAAATCGCTCTCAATAGCGGCGGAGTAGCAGTAGCAGTGCAGATGATGATTCTCAGCGACGGCGAATGACATTCAGTGGCTTCAGAGGGATCTCAGTAGCCATGGATGCTCTGAACAGCCTCGGATGCTCTTAACGGAGACAGATTGCCCTCAGTAATCCTGAACGGCTCGGCAAGCCACTTGCCTAAGTAAGGGCTGCAACGGGGGTGGCAATGGCGAATGTGGCCGTGACCCTCTTAACAAGAAGTGGGCGCTCGACAGGACCGAAAGGCATATCCCCACGCCACTCCCCTGGTCAAGCGTGTGTCAGCTAAACAAGAAGGGAGCGCTCGACATGCCTGCAAGCCATATCCCCACTCCGCCCGACTATTTAAGCAGACTGCTTACCTACCAAGACCGACCTGACTGCACACTTGTTCAGCCTTTTATACCTGTTGCGCTGCGTGTTTAGTTGAGAATTCATCGTGTAAAGGTATGGCGATTGCTACAATTTGCCCATGTGGAACCAAAGCGGATCCGATGGTGGGCCTCAGTATGCTGGAGTGTCCATTAGCAGCCGCTTCAATCAAACCTAACCTAGTTTACCAGTTGCCAAATCTCCAAATTGAAATCCCTAATGCGTAGATCTTCAGTATGTGCAGCCGCTTTAGCTGGAAAGTTGCGAGCTGCTGCAGGTGTGACCACCTTACGGAATTGGCTTTCACCAACGGGATCCTAAGCATCGGATATAAGATCTAAACGGTATGAAAGGCTAACGCCCAGCGTCAACACATGATTAGGTCTTAAAAGTGTGGCTTATAATTAGGTAAATCCACCATAGTACAGATGTTGACCATTCGCCAAATCCTGGAAAATATCTTTACACCAAAATAAATGTTTTGGGAATT